>NW_010193988.1:11553-48860 GCF_000695765.1 Mesitornis unicolor | reverse complement strand
AGCGCCTGGTGGGCCAGTCCGGCCCTCAGCGGATCTTATGAAAGAATCTTATGAAAGATTCCATTTTGAGCCACTTTATGCTTCTTCATTTTTTATGACCTTATTCCACAACAATTAAGAGTTCATTAGTGAGTTCTTCAGTGATTGCTTTTCTGTTAAGTCTAACTGAAGAACTACTTTAAAAATGGATGAAGAAGTATGCTGTTCCTATTCTATAAAAATATTTCAGGTTTTCTGACAAGAGCTAATGAATAACAAAAAGTTATTTAAAAATGACATTTACTGTGGAGATGAGTAACACGCTGTAGATAAATTTGTTGTGATTTTTCAAAATGTAAAGGTTTGAAATAAATATTGCACGTGCTTTTATGGTGTACATTTTAATGACATCCAAAGTTTCTGTTATTTACATACACTTATGCCTGACTGTGTAAAGCTTTGCAGATTGTACAGTGATAACAGTGCATAATATCTCACTGTGATAATGAAATTATTTTTTCCAGAACTGGATATCTGTAGAGGCTAGAAGGACATGGTTCTCCCAGGATTGTGTCTTATTTTCTGTAATGCCCGTGTTACTTTTTGTCTACAGAGCCTGTAAGTTATGTTATGAAGGGCCCTGCTCTAGAGGGCAATTTACTTTCTGCAGTTGTTTAATTATTCAGATTCATCATGTTTTTAGTGCCTCAAGACAGACATGTATTAATTGTTCTTCATTTAAGATGGTGTGTGAGACATCTTTTAGTGGCGTATGCCTAGTTACATGAATTATCTGTAAATTTGTCTTAATTTAGAGGTTTTTCAATTGTATATTAAATAATCTGCTCCTTTCCTTGCCAAGTTTTCTTTCCAAGTGTCACTTACTGACACTATGTACTGTGCTGTTGCTCAGCATTATTTCATTACTACATTGGCACAAATCAGTCAAAACTAGGAGTGTTCTAAAATTAACTCATAATCTTCATTTTCCATCAAGTATTACTCAGTGAAATGTCTGTGTACCTGCTCTACCTCAGCTATGGTACACCTGCAAACAGTCTGATGAAGCTGAGTTAGAAAAACCAGCATGTTGAGTGTTAGCCTCTTGAAAGCCATTGCCATGATCATGGCTATTGATTTCAAACAGGAATTCCCCGATATATTTTTTCCACTGTTGCTGTTGCTAGTAGCAGAGTGGCAAACACCACCAAAGACAGTGTCACCTTCCTGCTTTGTTACATCATGTGTAACACGTTTGTACTAGAATTTATGTGTTACTTTATAGCCCCTGTCTTAAACTACAGGATGGCAATTGAAAACAATTTGGATTTTAGTTAATCAGGGCAAACTTTATACTCACACCAGTATCTCTTATTGAAATGAAATCTTTGCAGCTTTGAATTCATAACCTGCCTTCAGATATGAGCTACATGTTTTAATTACAGATACTGAACAGCTAACTCAAGCTGCCGTATTGCTTATCAGAACATCCAATAACATTTTTGACTGAATGGGAGTTTTAGGCACAAGAAAGTTGTGCAATAAGCTGTTCGTATAACTCTTATTTTGTCAAAATGAAATAAATTTTCATTTTGCGTTCACATAGTACATCTTTAAAATTCACTTTTGAAGTATGTCTTATATGAAAAAATATACAACAATTTGTATATAGCTGAGATGCTTTCAATTTTCACCACAATTTAAGTAACTGCTTAATAAATGCTCTGTGGAGGCAGAATGTAACATAAAGAGGAAATGAATGGAAATAAAAATTTTCTTTTTACAGGTGACTGGGTGATTTTCAACTGATACAAATAGACTATGTAGCCCCATGAAAATTTGCTTCTTGAAATTTACTGGTTTTACTTTGCATTTTAAAATATGACTGCAAATCCAAGTGGTACCTTCCCGAGAATCCTATGGAGAGCAGGATCATTATAGTCTGTCTGGCAAAGTGCTAATTTTGTCAATGGAAAAGAGAGTCGTGTTAACCTGTGTCATTCTTCCTTTCCTTTGATTCTGCAGAAGCTCTTGAGGACAGTGTAACATGCTGACTCCAGGATAACTCCTAAGCTGTGCCTGTATAAGTAAAAGCAAAACAAGCCCCACAGCTTCTGTTGCACACAAGTACAATAGATTCTTACTACTAGAGGAGAAACCTCATTCCAGTGCTGTATTATTAGACTGTACTTTTGGTCTCTGTTTTTTTCTTGTCATGTTCTAATACATTTCAGCTAGTTAATATGTAAAAATTTAATAACTTTCATATTCAACTTCAGTATTTGAAGAATTTTTCCGCTGGGGATCTGTTTGTGTTCCTGTAATCCATTTTCAATTAATGTTGTCTATGCATTAGCTTGCCCTGGCACAGGCTTTCATTTTGTTATTGTTTGTGTGAATACGAGATGGCTCATATGAAGAGGGTGTGGGGTGTCTATATTGACAAAACAATGGAGAATTAAGCTACATAGCTTAGAAGACAAGTGGTAGTTGAGGGATTTGAAGTGTGGCATTTCCTCAAGGATCTCTTGTTTCCCATCTGCTTTGATGCACAGGTGATACCTTTTGGCAAGATCAATTCTAATCATAGGGTCTGCTGATGAGTCTGCTGATGATACTCAGCTATATCACTTACCCCTGTGCTCTCAGTTCTTTCCCTGCCCTGCAGTAATCCTTGACAGAGATCTCCAGATGGGTAAATCAGAGCTGCCAGGTCCTCCGCCCTGGGAAAACAGAACGCTCACTGAGTTGTTGAGCCGAGACAGCACTCTCCTGTGTGTGCCCACATACAGAGGGATCTCTATGGAGGCGCAGTCACGTTATGAGTCTTGGCATCATTTTGGAAAGTTTTACTTCCCTGCAAAGACTGGTTTCGAGATATTTTTAAGTTGAACAGGTTTTATTGCCTGTGACTTCTTTAAATTTCATTCTGATTTTGGAATAACAAGAGTCGCCCTCCTGCCCATGAGGCTTTATTACTGTAATTCCCAAAGTAGGGCTTGTAGCAGAGCATTTCTGTGGCATGCTCAGAAAACAGTAAACTACAAGCTCATCCAGTAGCTGTGATTGCCTGATTAATGCCAGTCCTGCACTGATTCCCTCTAAAACGGCATTATTGACTTAATTGACACAGCTGTATTCTTCTTGTTATTTTTAAGCTTGAAGTTGCCTTGAAAAATCAGCCTAATATGTAGCTTGATACCAGCCACCTTTTGTTTCTCATAGGCGATGTTCATCAGCTGTTTACTGTGAAACCTTTATGTCAATACCCAAATCCTTCTCGGTTGCTATTATTGCTGGTCACAGATGCTGCAATTTTAAGATAGATAAATATAGAAAAAATAGAGCTGTTCTGAGTGCCTGATATGCAAATAATTATGCCAGAACTAACTAGTTAACAAGGAGTTCTGTGAGCAGTGTAAATAATGGGGCACATTTGTAATGGACTCACAGGTGCTCTCAAGGGTGGATTCTCAAGTGTTTAATAAGAGACGAGCCTATGCCACTGCCTTTTTCTCAGTGGAAACCATAATAATCTCTGCCTGTTACCTAGCTGCCTGTTTTCATGAAACTTAATGTATCTGATATCTCTATCCCTGTGTGTAATATGGGTGAGATTAGCAAAAGTTTCAAATTTTTTAGCAAATGAGAGGTAGGAGAACAAAATCAGAGGGAGCTGATCACAATAGTATTGTCTCCTTAGGGAAAAGTGGTCAATACATAATTTATCTTTACTCTGCAAGGATGTTTTCAACAAAATAGTTCTTTCTTTCTTGTATTCAACAGAAAAAAATTAGTGTCCAGACATTCAGCAACAAAGGAACTTTCTTGCAGTACAAGTAGAAATAGAGAACTCAAACTTGGTGGCACATTTTCCCCATAGTCTCCATCTCTCTCATATTCCATTTGTGGTGAACATCATTCACCAATGGAAGGCAAAGGAGTCTCTGGAAGTTACAGAAATTATTTTTATATGTTATGCATGGAGTTGTGCTAGTAATGGAACAAAAGAGATTGTAGTTTTATGAGATAGTTTCCAGGGTTTTAAGCCCCATGATCTAGCCTTTTCCTCTTAGGAAGAGGAGGAAGCCTCCTCAAAATGTGCTTGTGGTGCTTCAAACAAGAAGCCTGGATGCATGAATAGTTGAGAGGAGAAACCCACTGGAAGATTTGAAACAGCAGAAATGGCTAGGCCAAAAGGAGGGCTACCAAAATAATGAAAATTTCTCTCTATAGCTCAGCTTGCCTGTATGATTTCCATGGGAAAATTTCCATACACATGGGAATATTCTTATAGGTCCTAATAATAGCACTGGATTAATGGGTGAATGCAGACACATTCACATGAAACTGATATACTCTCTTGGTGGGACAGAGCATTAGTGTGCTAAAAGTTAGGATTTGCTAAGAGAACATTTTAGGAAGTACAAGAACAAGCAGTGGTGGTGGCTAACTAATTTTCAGGTGTTAAGCATCATCTGTTGGCATTGTGTATACAATTTTCCATTCACTAAATGCCATCTGTGAAGCAGGTAATTTTCTACTGTGTATAGATACTTTACTTTTTTTGAGTAGCATGCTTCATGCTTATAGTATGCTTACCAGTCAACTCCGTTTCTTTCAAAAAGCAAGAGAACACCTCCAGGTGTGTTACTTATTGTCAGCTTTCCTAAGCGCTTTAGGCAGCTTGTTTTTAGAGCTTCCTTTTAATAGTTATAAAACTACAATTGCTGTAAAGTTGGAGATAGTCACACCAGAGAATTAGCAATCTTCCAGACGGGAAGTGTAGAGTCAGAGTCCTTTAAAATTTTGCAGGACAGTTGAGAGGGCAGTGGAGAGGCAGGCTTGGCTGCTGAGGCTGTTTCACATGAACACAGCCTGTCTGGGAGGTACTTTTGTTTGTGGGGCTCGTGATGAAATTTGTGCACTTGTCAGGATGGGAAAAGCCATGATCCTGGTAGTGAGTGCTGGCCTTCAAGATTTTTATATGCATAGGCGTATCAAGACATATTTTCTATTCAAGAGCTCATTGAATGTCCTGTGTAGCTATGGGCAGTGATTCAGGACTTTGCCAGCTTCTGAGGACACAGAGCAAGTGGGTAAACTGTTTTTATTCCCTCCAACACTCATGTCACCTATTGCCTTTTCCATTAAGCAATCTGGAGGAAATGCTGTATACCTCTATATTTTTGCACATAGCCTAATGAGGCTGGAATGTTTTACTGTAACTTTTGTTCTTCTAATCATAAGATGAATAAAAATAGTTGAATGACATTCAAATACTGTTTGATTAGTTTGGGGTTTTTTATTCTGTCTTGGTGTCTGACTACTGAACAAAATTGCTAAGGCTTAGATTCAGAAAAATACATTATTAATTTTAAGGAAATGCAAAAGTGTTCTGATTCAACAAAGAACTTCACTATGTGCCTAGTTTTCATTACAGTGACAGTTTAAAATGTACCGCAGTTTCCTCATGGAGCAACTCATCTATGTTTTATGAACTGTATTTCCCACACAAGCTTGATCTTGTTCTTAAAACGCTTTTGTGTACTAGAACATTTTAAAAGAGACCTTTTCCTATAGCAAAATAAAGTGGAAAAAAGGCTTGAAGTTTTTAAATTCTGTTTTGTTTGTTTTTAAAGCATTTCTGTGCAATGGGAAGTTTCACAAGCACTTGCAAGAAATTTTTGTTCCTATGGTCATCCGCTACATCGATCTCATGGAATCATCAATCGCCCAGTCCATTCACAGAGGTCTTGAACAAGAGTCATGGCAGCCTGTGAAGTAAGTGCTTTCTACAAGATCTGAACAAAACACTTGCCTATAGTTTTCTGTCTAATCGGGTGTTGTCCCCCGTTGTCCTCTAAATATTCTATTTTTTATTATATTCCTACATTGTTTATTTCTTCACAGGAACATCAGCACCAGTCTTCCTAATGTAGCTCTTCCAAAAGTTCCAAGTTTGCCTCTTAATCTTCCACAAATACCTAGCTTTACTACACCAACCTGGATGACTTCTTTGTATGACTCCACGTGTGTATTCTTCAATAACCTTCTGACTGTATGTCAGCTCTGCATGGCCTTGCTAGTGTTCTGTGCAGCTGTATTTGAATTGCATGGTGTTTATGATCTCTTAGTTGGAAATTATTGTTTCCTGGGAGTGAGCCAAGCATGGACTGTTAGCAAGTTGCGCTTTCTAGTGCATTAAAATTTAGCAGTCTTAAACCTGATAACTTACAAAATCAACTTGGCAAAGGGCCGTCATAGTATGAATGGTGTTTAATACTGTAAACAACGTAATGACTCTTCTGAATTTATAAACAGTGAGGAACCTTTTGGATAATTGATTTTAGATTGTGGTTCTGTAAAGTGAGGCAGCCCATCCTATTTTTGCATGGGTTAGTAAGTACCCAGAATAGAAATACGTCCATTTCTATGTCTGTATGAAAAAATAATTAGTTTTGATTTCTCCCCAACACTTCAGTGCTCTTTTCTTTAAAAAAAAAAAACCCAAAGTAAAAAACAACAAAAATAAAAACAAACAAACAAAACAAAAACAAAACAAAACAAAAAAACATAGACCAGACTTGCCCTGTTCTGTGGGAATATTCTTGTAGCTACAGACCAGATTTCTATATGAGTATACGTTTATATACATTAGAGAAAGGCTCAAGAAGAACCTTATGTTAGCTATAATTATATTAGGAAAGGATGAACGTGAAAGACTTCAAAAAACACACATTCAAGATGCAAAGCTTGATAATAAGATTTCAAGCCAAGTATTGTCTTCTCAAGTTTTATGACAGAGTTAAGCACTCCTAACAAGCACTCAGATCCATTACTGCAAGAGTTCAGAGAATCATAGAATTCCAGGTTGGAAGGGACCGCAAGGGTCATCTCATTCAACCTTTCTTGGCAAAAGTACAGTCTAGACAAGATGGCCCAACACGTTGTCCAGCTGAATTTTAAAAGTGTGCCATGTTGGGAGATAATTCCAATGTGCCAAATTTTCCTTGTGTCCAATCAGAATCTCCCCAGGAGTAACTTGTACCCATTACCTCTTGTCTTTTCCATGTGACTCCTTGTAAGTGGGAGTTGATAGTTTGTGCTTTGCCAGACTTCTGGCATTTGTCTGTTGAGTATTATGATTGTTGTTGGCTAATGGTCAATTCCTCTAAAAGCTGACAAAAATCCTCTTAATCTTGAGGCTTTGGTACCTTTTATGTTTACTATAATAATGCTAGGTTTCTTCTGATGTGCTTATGCAAGTCATTTCAGCTTTGAATACAAACTGGTTGGTCTTCTGCTACTCAGATTCCTTTCTGTTACTCCCATGCTTTCAAGGGTTACTTTTTTTTTTAAAGAATAGCTTTCAGAGTTAAGAGTTGTTATAATCTTAGATGTGCTTTTCTTACAGTGTTTTCTAGGAGCCCCATCCAGTAAAATTATCTTATACATATTAAAATTCATCTATTTTGAATATTGAATTTATGTTTATCATAAATGTGGATTTTAGTTGGAAGATTATAGTGATAGATCTTTCCTAAATGAAGGTTTTGGTTTAGCAGTAAATCCCTAGACTGTATTGTCAAAAAACGTGCAAGTTTAGTGAAATTCAGCCATCAGCCCACCCCACTTGCACATCTTCTGGTATTAACATTCATGGTGTGTATGGCAAAGTGTGCATAACATCCTAAACTAATCAGTGAACTTTTCAAAGCGTTCGGTGAACACAGAGGTTGACGTGTGCTGTAAGCACTTGCCAGCAGTAGCTGTCGCTCTGCTGCTTCTCAAGAGAAGTGAGGAGGAGCAGTGTCCCCACTGCGGTGTGGCATTTGTAGGGTCATCATTCCCTTTCAGCCATCCCACACAGCACTCAAGAAGAGGTCTGCCAAGGTGATGGCTCCTCTGTAGTCACCTCTTCATGTTCTTTTTCCCTAAATGTAGAGCTTTGAATTTGTATTTTATAAAATGTGTATAAATTAACATTCAAGATTGCAGATAGTATTAAGTTAACTTTGTAATACTGTAGAATTCAGGTAGCATTTTAAGAATCAGCCTAACTACATCCTACTGAAGAGCCAAGTAAGTAACTTCTCAGAATGCCCATGTGTTGGTTTTGGATCAAAGCGTAAAAGTGAAGGCACTCCAAGACAGTTATTTCTCCTCCCAATCTAATGAGTTTCCTCTTTCCTGCTGGTTATGGTGTCTCAGCTTCCAGTGGAGGAAGTGCTTTACTTTCACTATTACATCAAAGAAGGGAGGAGGTTTTTATTTCCCCCACTTCTCCCATTCCATCCTTTTCAGGAAGAACTAAGCTTCCTCTTTCTAGTTAAATTCTCCGATGGCAAGTAACCAGATACCTAGTCTCCAATACCTGTTAAGGAAAACCCAGTGTTTCCTGTTGGTTTTCCCTTTCAGTGTGATGAAGACCCGCCTTACGTGGACCAGAGTGGCATATTGTTATTTACACAGAGTCAGTGGAGACACCTGCTTTTTCAGTCATCACAGGTGGCTCTCTCTCTCTCCACAAACTCCTCCAGGTCTTTCTCTCCCAGTCCACTGTGCCCAGTCCTCCTGGCCACACAGCTGATGCTTTGGCAAGAAGATGACTAGGTGTATCACTAAGTTGTGCTGGACTTCTCTCTTTCTCTTTGAAAGTTATTATTTTGTCCAATAAATTGTTATCAATTTGAATTACACAGGGAAGCATCTACAGGCAAAAATAATCTGTGAGCCTACTGAATTATACTTAAATGTTTACTAAGAATGCCAAATCCTGTATCTATTTTGTCTGCAATAGGAAGAGCTTTCATTTTCTCCAGACTTTACTAGTGTTCATGCTTTTATGTTGATGTTTAAGTCAATTCATATTCAACAGAGCTGTTATGTGCCTACCTAAGAACTTTTGCTGAAGAGAAAGAGGTGAAAATATATTCACAGTTAGGCATTTCTTTTTGTGCTTTATGATGAAAATAGATTTTCCTCTCCTTCACTTAAAAGTTGCTGCAATTCTTTTGAACATTACTAAAGAAGTTTGTTTATATTTTTTAATTGTCTTTTTTCTTTCACTTGATCACATGTTTTGGAACAGTAATTGTATGCTGCTTATAACATCACTTAGAAGATCATTACCTCATTTTCAGTTGTTTTGGCTTAACCTTTTCTTATTGGGCATTGGAAAGGGAGATATGAAAGGGAGATAACGTGTTATGAGTAGTAGTCTGTTCTTCCTGATTGATCTCAGGAGAGGACAGCTCAGAGGACGCCTTGGCTAGACATGCAGAGCGCTGTGGATTACTGTTCCATTTGGCTGAAGACAACATCCTTAAAGAGGATGTGTGGGGGGTTCCTTACTTATTCATTAATTCAAATGTACTACTTTAAATTACATCTTTGTTCCATTTAATATTTTTAATTTAATTTCTCTGCCTTGTGAACCTGGCTTTTGAGTTAGATCTGCGGGTGGTTTAAATTATTTATGCTTTAATTGATATATTATTATTTTCAGTACAGATGTGACATAGATTCACTGACCAAAAACACTGTAGATACAGACCTGAGGTTGTCTCTTGCTATCTGGTGCCAGCCTAGAGCATCAGCTGCAGCAAAACTCAGGGCTGAGGAAGCATGAAATAAAATACATGCTTGCAGGAGAATAGTCCTATCTTGTCTTCCAACCAGAACAGGCAGCATCAAAGGAAATGTGTCAGCTATGGTCTTCCAGCTATGGGTCAGCTATATTGAGTGACAAGAGGGACCGGCTGGAGCAGTCACAGTGCTCTGATTGTGTTATGAAAGCATCTGGACTGAATGTGCCTGAGCTCTGGTGCTGGAACTCTGTGTGTTAATGCATGCTGAACAAGTCAGGAGGCCACATTTCAGTGCTGTTTTAGGGGATTGCAACTGTAGTGACACATACATTCCTGTCGCAGTGCTTGCCTCCACTGAAGTGCAGGAAGCTATGGTCTGCATTTTTAAGGATGAGTATTTAAAAGTATAGTCACAGGACTGATGGAATACTGAAATTTAGCTGATCTGCTTTCTATGGAATAATGTGTTTTGAATATAGCCAGTTCCTATTGAGCATTCTGGAAGACTAATGTATATTGCGGGCCAAATTTACTTTCTTCACAAAGTACTAATATGCAGAAAGAAAGAAGACTCAAGAAACATCTTGGTTGCTTGATACTCAGGTTGTCTCACTCTTGAACTAAGTAAGAGGAACCTCAAGGTAACTCTGTCCCTAGTATCTTTGAGGGACCGTACACAAGCTGTTACTTGCCAAAGTTCTTCTCTATCCTTTTCCCTCATCTGCTGGTGGAAAATAGGGAGATGAGACTAAGCACCGTTAGCTCTGTAATTATTGAAAATCTTTTTTTGTTGAAAAAATTATCAACTGACTTTCTGAGCCCTGAATGTACATCTTGAGGCGGCATAAAGGAAGTAGAGCTGGAGCTCACAAGCTCAGGGCTCACAAAGGACATAGAGCTGGTGCCCTGTTTTGTAAACAGCCTTCACAAACCCCTACCCTACCCTATTGGGTAGTAACTTATCAATACTCTTAAAAAAAGATAATTGCAGTCATTTATAAAATCACCATGGTAAATTCATCACCCGTGGTAAATTCTACAGGAACAGAAACCAGCTGCTTTTGATTCTTGTGATCAACTGAAAATGTCCTTAGGTATTTAATATTTCTTCTGTACTTCCATATCACAAGCTACCCTATCGAGTTTCACATCTAGGCAAGAAATGTTATATTCTACATCTACTCTGGAGGTGTGTGTGTGCTGATCTTGCAGCCGGTGTGCTTTATGAGTAGAGTGTTTGATTAATTGCTACTGCTTGGGTAGCTGGCAAGCCTAGTGGGAAGCTGCCTCTTTCAGCTGTCAGTGGATAAGTGAATTATTTAGGAGGCTGTATGCAGCTCCTAAGTTTAATATTCTACAGGATCTTGAAGAAACATTGTGTCTTGGACCTTTTTTTGCTGCACTCAGTATGATGCAAGGCATAAAGCCATAAAATAATTTAGGTTAAAATGGACCTTGGGCATACCTGGTCCACTCTTCCAGTCAAAGTGTGACCAACTACAATGTTAAATTGCCATTTAAAAAAAAAGAAAGGATGGGTATAATATTTACCTCTTTTAATCACTGGAAACCTTCTCTTACTGCCATGACCTGATTAAAAAGAGTGGACAACTAGATAGTACCTTTTTCACAAAGAACTAGTGCTGAAAGCTTAGATTTTGACCAGCAACACAATGGAGTTTGTGTTTAATTTTAAAAATATAGATAACTATATTGAATATATTTTTTAAAGAAGGAGTACTGGTTCAGTTTCCTGGTAGAGCAATATTATTCCATTCATTAGATTGAAGTGTCTTTACCATGTATGTTCAAATAAAAACATTTCAATAGCCAAGAATGTGTCCTGTCCCTTCAAAAAACAAATGGTTCTGGAATTATGGATGTAAATTCAAATGTGTTGGTGGTTTAATTCAAATGCAGGAATTCCTTCTGCTGCCAGGAGGAGGTAAAAACTGAGTTTGGCTCTTCTTCATGTTACACTTTATGGAGTATTAAACCCTGAAGTGACATAACCAGCTCCTAGTAGGGTTTTTTTCTGTAGGCTGTACAACCACCTCAGGGTTTTGAGGTATGTATGTGCTGACAATTGTACTATTTTTAAAGCTTTAATTGGATAAGGGCCTGGAAAAATCCTAAAACCCAAACAAAACTACTATCTGTTATAAATAGCAGTAACAAGGTGGTTTAAATTTTCTGCAGCATTTAACAAACAAATTAGACGTTGGTGTCTGGATGTGTGAACTAGAAACAAATAGTTTCTGTTGTAGCACTGTATTTTCCTTCCCCATGTTATTAGTATAATATGTTAGTAAAATCCAAATGTCTGTAGACAGTGCTGAAACAAAAATTGAAGAATGGGAGCTCAAAATGATATGAAAAGAGAATGAATGAATTAATATTTCTCATAGAATGAATTTATGTTTCATGAACCTGTTTCTATTATTACATTTATTATAATCGTGAATCTTTATTTGGTAGTCTAATGAAACCACATTAAGTGGCTACCAGAGAGTGAATGTGCATAAGAATACATTGATGTTATTGAGAGCACATTAGTCCTCCTGAGTCCTAAAGAATTTCATCTGGAATTCCATTAGGTGAGAAAGAAAAATCTATGGAAGAATAAAAAAAATTGTTAAATTGTATGATCTGATGATGAAAAATGGTAATTCTGTTTCTTGAGAAAGTATGGTTTTGTAGAAAATATGTGTTCTTATCAGCTGTAATATATATATACTGAAATTGTCCCCATTTCTATCCCTGCATAATTTGTCTTCTTTTACACCAGTCATCCCAAAAATTGACTTAGTCACTTTTTAATCAAATAATGTGTATAACATAGCATCTACAACTTCACTCACTGCCAATGTACACAGCAGATGTAATGAAATCTTCCATATTTGCTTATCATATAACCTAAGAAACAGCCTAACAGGATTATAAACTTTCTGAAAACTTTTGGTGGTTTGTTAATTTGATGTCTTAATTAAACTTAGAGGTGTATAAAAGTGCTCCCTATTCAGTCCAACCTTAACAGATAACATCCCTGTGCAAGTTGCAGCCTTAGCAGTCCCATGGTCCTTTTTTCTGTTTCTGCTGTTTTCTTTCAGGAGCATGCTATAATGTAAAGTTAACGTTTACTGTTTAAAATAAGTGGGGAAAATATGCATGATATGAAAAATAAAAGTCTGTCTAAAATCGTGGAATGTCCTGCTATGCATAGTGAAGATACCAAAACTTACGCCATTTAAAACCAAAGCCAAAGTCAGGATGGGTCGCTCAGAGCCAGTCATTGCCTTAGGTGGGCGCCACTGCTCCCAGCTTGTCACCCACTGCCCTGGCCCTGCTGGCTGCCCCTCTCGCCTGGCCCAGCAGCCCTTTTCGACACAGAGACAGCATTGCAGAACACAGTGGTGGCTCTGAAGTCCTGGTAGTGCTAAGGCAAGGGGGTGAGGGGGCAGTTGGGTGGCTCTGGAAGGTGGCAGGGTGCTGGGAGATGGAAGCTGTGCTCCTGCTGTATCCATGCTGCCTCTTCAGAGCCCTGAACATGAGCTGTGCTTTGCTTCACTTCACTGCCCGCTGTCTCAGCTAAACTGGTGTGAACTGGTAGTGGTGCTACTGACTGACCATTAGGTGGACAGATGTTAGACATCCTTTCTATTTTTTTTGTGTTTTTTTTTTAATCTGACTGTGCTCTGTCCTGAGCACACTCAGCATGCACTGACTCCTTCCATGAGAGCTGGGGTCACTTCACACTTCAATAATTACGTTATTTTGTCATGGGGCAGAAGAAAGAAAATGGCAGTAGTGGCATACTTACACTATTTGGATCTGAATTAGCACTATCAGGCTGAGTTTTGGGTGCTTGTGTCACTGACATCCTGGAATGTCATATTGTGTAGTATAACTGTCCTTAAATAACCTGGCATTGCAATACAACGCATCATGAAAATGTAATTAATCTGTGATGACAGTGGAAGTGTAACTGTAGTTACTGCAAAGATTATCCTTAAATTGTTGTGTCTTATCACAAGCAAATGTCTTTAAATTTAGCAGTCAGTTCAGGTTGGAAAAAGAACTTTAAAACTATGTGAATAATCTGAGATGACACAGAGCCATATTAATCCCCAGTACTGTTTATGCACAGATTTCTTTAGTTTCTGTTCTTTTTTTTTCCCACCAGGATCTGATGTTATTCCCTCAGTTAGAATTAAAGAGCATTTATCATGGGACTATTTGTCTGGGTATCTCTTTTACAATATAACTGCTTGCATCCTCATTTCTTTGATAGGCTTATCTACCAGAGTTATGAAGGCAAGAAAATATATGTGCAAAGTCTTCACTGTTTTGCAATGGTCTTTACTAATTAATAATTCCTATACCTTTTATTTTTCCTATCTTGATCTGAAATTTGAGCTACTTCATTTTCCCCAACATCCCATCTGCCTCCCTAGCCTGTCATATTTCTCAGATAACAGATGAGAAAACTTTACTCTTTTCACCATAATGAGAATTATTTTAAAGTTTCCATGAACATTTTCACATTCTTGGAGTAAGAGCAACTGTGTTATGAGGTACAGGGAAGTGGCAAAGGAAGATAGTGTGATAAGGAAGCTTAATAACTTAGATAATCCTGTGACAACTGGGCTAGATATCCATACATTTATCTTCTGTTTCTTGGGGACTTTGTTGTGTTTTCTTTCTTATAGCAATGGCTCAGCTACATCAGAAGATCTTTTCTGGAAACTGGATGCTCTGCAGATGTTTGTTTTTGATCTTCACTGGCCAGAACCAGAATTTGCCCACCATTTAGAGCAAAGACTTAAACTCATGGCCACTGACATGATAGAAGCCTGCGTTAAAAGGTACAGTTGGAATGATCAGTTGAAAACTGGGAGAGATTTAAAAATTAGCATAGGAAGAACCATACTGGCTTGTAGAGGTACATCTGTACCAGAATCCTGTCAGAGGAATCAGGACAAATGTAAAGAGATATGACTTGTGTCTATTTCCCAGCATCTGGCAATCAGCAATTTGGCAACATCGAGGAAATATCAAGGAGAATTTCTACATATGTTGTAAATAGACCTTGGAAGTGAATAAACCAAATCTCTTTTCTATTCCAAATTTGTGGCAAATATTAACAAATATCAGAATTCTGCCAGAAGAAATCCCTTTTCCTTTTTATGTTTCTTTTCTCCATTGCTATATTATTCTCTGTGTTTCATTAATAATACTACTTAATTTGTCATTATTTTACAGTACTGTCTCTAACAAATGTATTACAAACTAAAGAGTATACAGCATTTCTGCGTTTCTACAGCAAACAAAAGAAGGCTATCTGTAAGTCATCCAACTGAAACTAGGTTTTATATTGCTAAGCCTCTGGAAATTCTAGAAAGCACAATGTTAGGTTTTTTCCTGAGCTGTGTCTTAGACATATTAGGTATATTCTTTTATAGGTATATTGGATATTTTCTTATATGGGTATATTCTTTTAAACTAAGCATAGGTGATCTGTAAAATCTCTGCCATAACTTTCAGTACGTATTATTGAATTGAGAATAAATATTTTAAGTCTATAAAATTTACAGGGATCTCCTATTAGGTGCTTCAGAAGTCATGATCCCACATGCAGAGAAAGCTTAGTCTGGACACATGAAAATACTGATTTTTTTAAGAAATAAATAGAAGTGGAGGGGTAAATAAAGAAAGATTATAGACCATTTAATAGTGTCAATCAGAAAATATGGAACACTGATAAGAAAGGCTAAAGAAACAGAACTTTTAACATCCACTAAGGTTAAATCTGATAACATAGCATTTTATTTCCTGTTAAACATAGTAGGAGAAAGTTGAACCTCAGGCTTAGTATATGAGCCTGTTGCAAGAACTACAGTGATGAAATAGTGGTAAAAAAGGCGGAAGCATTTCACAAACATTTCTATTTGATTTTGCAAGGGGGGTGATATAGTGAATGGAATAAAAGTTTAAGCAAAGCAAGATATGAGAAAGTACCTGCTGAAACTGAAGTCATGTAAGCTTACATCCATCTGTCCTAAAGAATTTGGCATAGAAGCTAAGTCAACTACAAATATCTAACAAATCTTAGGAAAATGGTGGAGTCACAAAGGAATGGAAGACTATCAGGTTAATCTTAGTCCTAAAAACCATAGAAGGAATAGCATTGTGCTGCAGTAATATATTGATGTTGATTTTGAGCCTGAAAAACAATGAAAAAAATCTTTACACTGGGACTCTTATCAACAGGATTAAAATACAAAGATGTATATGGTTAGTACTAGTTAAAATATTTTCTTGGGAAAAAAAAATCTTTTCAAATTCATCTTATGTCTTTTTTAAAGATTATTACAGATTAATGTGGGAAAGGCCATTTATATTAATATAAATACTTGGTTTTCTCCTAGGCAATAAATCTAATGCCACATGTTGTCATTATCTAAAACTTTGCATCATGCAGATTTGACTGTGTGGACTTTAATGGCACACACAAAATAGGTTAAAAATGGCTCATTGCCAGAATCCCAACCAGAAGCTGAGAACAGAACTATTAACAAAGAGGCACTGCAAAAACAATTCCTTACAGATCATTTTTGGTCTGTGATACCAATCCTGACATCTTTACTGCTTGCTTTTGTAGAGAATAAGAAGATTCTGGTGCCAATAAATGAGGGTTTTATTAATATTACAGAGTTATCCTAGTGTAAATACTTAAAATATATTATTATTTTAGAGTTAATATGTAACATGCTGGTGTTAATACTAAGTATGTTTTAGTGTGGTCAAAGATACCATACATCAGGTAACAAAGAAAGTAAATTATATCCATAGGATGGATTGTATTAGACAGTAGCAACTCAGGGAAAAAATGATGGAACTATTCTATTATAACCCTTATTGTGATATTATTATAATCTATAAGATCTTTTAAAATGGAAATACCATGCTTTTATTCCCATCTTCTTAAAATATTGTGTCACTTACTGTTACCTCTATTTAAAAATAAGGGTGGAAATAAAACATTACTTTTATATTTATATGTTCTCAACTATTATAATTTATTTCAGTTACATTGCTCCTTATTTACACTGCTGTGAGAAGAAAACGGGTTTTATGTATCTCCTGATACATATTACTTTTCAATATGAATATTTGCTTAATAATAAATTCCTTTTCTTAAATAAAATTCTCTATTAAAGCCAGAAGAAGATTTTTAAATTATATTTCTTAAAAGCAAGTATTTGGTATGATAAACTGCATTTTACCATAGAGGAGCTAGAAAATATGGGGTATTTTCATTCCTTTAAACTGTTAGTCATCATGCAAGGAAGCATATTGTTATCTAGTAGGCAAGAAGATAATACTTCTATTATTCAACTGAATTAGCTGAAGCAGTGCAGAACCTTGAGATTATCATCAGTGAAATTGTTACTGAATGGATGGATATTCTGCATTTAAAGAATTTTATTTCTAAGATGTTCTCACATGCAGGTACATTGTTAAGCCAACATGATTAGTAAGGTTTATACGTTTGTACATCAGTTGTTCAGAATTATCAGGTAGACTTATATTATGAATTGTGTTTTAATAAACAGAACAAGAGTTGCATTTGAACTCAAGCTGCAAAAGACAAACAAATCAACAGACTTGCGTATCCCTTCTTCACTGTGTACAATGTTTAATGTCTTAGTTGATGCCAAAAAACAGACAGCTAAACTCTGCATACTAGATGGGGGGCAAGAGGTAAGTGGAATTTTATATGTTTAATTCCTCTGTTCAATTAATTTGAAACATCTCACACTGCAGACAGTCCTTAGCAGAATAATTTCAAACCAGCTGAAATGTGTCACTAGCTGTGTTTGTACAGGAGCATGCATAGACTGCTCCCTACAAGCATCCTACAAGACACAACCCCTTATCTTCCTCCAGAGAAGACACAAAGTGCTTCTGTAATTTATTTGCTTTGACCTGTGAGTCTGTTGAACATTCAGAGGATTTCTTGACTCACAGCCCCTCTGGGAATTTCTCCTGGGTTGCAGCAGAGAAACAGTCCACTTCAGGACTCTTTTGTAATAGTAAAATAGAGCCAAAACATTGTCCTTTGCAGCCAGGCTTTAAATGAGTAAGGTTTGTTTTTAAATGGCTCATATACCCAGCATTCATGCCTGCGTACTTGCTGAAAATAGAGGAAAGAAATAATCGGGTAATTTAATGGGATTTTGTATTTGGTCTCCAAGGGCAGGGACCGTTTTGGCAGTAGTCTGCTGCCAGGACTGTAAATACTCAACGGTGGAGCACTGGTGTGCTTTTGAAGGATATGTGGACTTCACTGACTACTGTCCTTCCCATGTTGTCACTCTCAGCAGAAATAATCTGTGAAGTAAAAAGGATATACTACGTAGACTGGTGAGGCCATCAGCATACAATTAAAACTGTTCTTGCTGTGCTAATGCGGTAGCAGTGTAATTCTGTTTTATTTGGTTTTGGAAAGGGTAAAAACATTTGTCAGAATTTGGCAACAAAAAAGTATGCCTGCTTTAGGCAGTTTCATGTTTACATTATTTGGTCTGTTGATTTTTCCATTTCTGTACTGTTCTCTTCATTTTATTGACTCATCTTTCTAAGTTAGCATATTTGATATAATTGGTTGTTTGTTTGTTTTCCAATTCAATGAGATATTCACCATTTTCCTGTTCTACCCTGTCATCTTTATTTTTCCTTTTGGTTTTCCGTGACATGAACCAGTTTGCTAATCAATGGGTAAGTATCGTTTCACTGGTTTTTTACCTACATTTTCTCTTTGTTTTTTAACAGCCACTTTTAATTTTAAATTGTAACATTGCTTTTCATGTTAATTTATTAGCCTAGCCCTCAGAATTCCTTTACAGCCTGACCTTTCTGCAAACTGATCATCAGCTTCCAGTTCTTCTTTCCATGTTTATCCTCTAAGGTGGTTCCAGATGAATTCTTCACTCTTCTGCTTTTCAGACCCAGTGTCCTGTCTTACCGGATCACAAAATTTTGGACACTTTCACCTCTTAGTGAGGCAAAAGAGAAACAAACAAATTGTTTCAGGCTCATTGGAAGTAAACCACAGCTAGCAACTCTTTGCCTGAGACTGACACTGCCATTTCATTATCTACTTAGTGTCTGAGCAGTAACCTGCAGACGCACACATGCACACCCTTATTTTGAAACAGGCAATACCAGTACCTTCATAAAGACCTGCAAACAGATGGTATAACCTCATTCTTCACAGTTGTGCCATTCCTCTCGCCTGCTCTGGACTATGCCTCCTGCTCTGTGAGCCAGTACCCTCAGAGCCGAAGTTCAGCATTTGCAGGTACCTTTTGGAGTGCAGACCCTCAGCAGTTTCTCTTCTGAAATCTTCCCACTCTCTAAATTTTCAAAGTCCATCATATACTCTTCACAACACAAAAACAGAAATACAGTCTTTGTTCCCTACTAGGTCTGATTGTGACCCCAAGTTATTCCATGGCTTCTTTTCAGTGCAAGAGTTTGACAATTTACCATACCTATGATGAAATATGTACTTCTTTCAAAGTCCCAAATTCATCTTCTTCCCAGTTCATCTAATAAACCAAATTCTCTATTCCCAAGACTTTTTTTTTGAAGATTAAGGAAAAATATGCTTTTCAGTTGCCTGTAGCTTTATCATGTTTGCTTGAAATGCTTCAAGATATGCTGGATGTGATATGTTTGGAATCTGCCCATTGGTCAAAGCAGGCAGGAGATAATCTCATAACATAAACAATTGCATCTCTGGCTCCTCTGTACCAGCTCTGACATTTTCAGTTACTCCTACTTAGCCTCTTGGTCATGAAACCTTTTCCATGTTACCTTTCTTTCCCTCATCTTCCTTCATCTTCATTTTTGTCTCAGACATGATCTTTTCTACCAGTCAAGAAAAGCGTTCCATAAGACCTGAGTTAGCATTTTTAAAGGGCTTGTTCATTCAACTAAAACACAACTCTGTATATCCATCTGACAATTTCTAGAACTTATTCTGCAGGTCATGGAAGGTGTTATTTAATGAGGTGGTTAGACTCAAACATCTCCTTGAATGCAGCATGCTATTTTCATTCACTGTACAGAGCTATGAGCAGTTGTATACCTTGTTCAAGTAGACTCAGATGTGGAAGTTTTCACCCTGTTATTCAGATAGGAGGGAGTTCTTACTTATCATAGAATCACAGAGTTATGTAATTAGTGCATTCTGGTCATGGTTACCAATAATAGCACCTTGAATTTAGCCTTTAAATTTGATTGAATCCCCAGGTTTTTCTGTGTTGCTTCATGCACTGCTCACCATTCTCCAAAATGTCTTCCAGTTAAGTCCACTCTCATAAAGGATTGCTAAATCTGCCACTCAGGAGAGCTCCTCTCCTTGCCTTCTGAATATCATCTTAAAACTTAAGAGAAGCGAAGCATAATTTGACTACAGGCATAAGCATTACATTGTGTTTTAAGAGAGCTCAGCTGGCGAGATGCCTTCTGCATTGGTTGGCAGTCGCCTTAGGAGGGTTGGAGAAGTGGGTCCAGGGGAGAACCATCATATCCATTACTAACTGTTGGTGCCTGCAGCCTGCTTCATTGACAACCAGAATGGCAATTCACGAAGTACCGGAGAAGGGTGCAACAAGACAGCTACATAACATAC
Source organism: Mesitornis unicolor (assembly GCF_000695765.1). Taxonomy (NCBI): domain Eukaryota; kingdom Metazoa; phylum Chordata; class Aves; order Mesitornithiformes; family Mesitornithidae; genus Mesitornis; species Mesitornis unicolor. The sequence continues at coordinate 28,586 of NW_010193988.1, read as the reverse complement.
CAGTTGCTGCAAGTTCTCAAACAGTTGTGTGCCTGGCTTATCAGGTTTCAGTGTAGGTAACCTTGGGCAGTTGTACAGTAAGCAGTAGCCCACTTCCTTCTTTCCTGAACCAGAAGCCAACAGTGCTGCCCCTTTACAGTCCGTGGATCCCAAGGCAAATGAATAGCAGCAGTAAGGGAAACCTTTTCTGTCACACAACACTCAGTTCAGAGATTTTTTTGGCCTTTGTTATTTGTGATAAATAGTTTAAAACATGTTAACATATAACTTTATGATCTAGATGCTGCAGTATTCTGGCAACATTCACCTTTTTGAGTATGACAGGTAAGAATCACACAGGAAATATTACTGGAGGCAAGAATCAAATAGAAAATATTTCTGGGGCCACTTAGGTTGACAAATCATTAGATCCAGGCAGACCTTAGATCTGAGTCACAGCATATTTATTGTTTTGTGTAACTGAGTAGGATGAACAGAGTAAATGCCATTGGTCTATACTGTTGTGTGAATCATAGGAAAACATGTATAGAAGCTATTTTAGTTGTTTCAGAATTCCAGCTTCCCAGCACCCTATCATGCTTATAAAAGGAGAGAGAGACTTTTCAGTTTGGGGAAAATTGAGTGATGTGCAATTTCAGTGGAATGTGCCACAGCCAGTGCTATGTACACCTGTAAAAGAATTAGGGAAATGTTGACTATAATTCAATGAACTTTGTTTCTGAAGCTATTTTGATTCATACAATTCAAGGAGGAGACTCATTTAACTGCATAAGTACTAGGGGATTATAGCTGACTTGATAGTAAAAGTGCAGAGACAATTTATTGTGTATGTAATATTGTGATGTTATATGTTGGCAGTAGCAGTTTCCATTCAGATTATCACATGCAATTTATTTTCACAGCCATCCAGCCTTCAAACAAAAAAAGGAAAGCTAGCTTGATTTTTTTTTAAATAGTATCAAAACCAAAATACTTAAATAATTAAAAAGCCACCTCTAATATTGGGTCACAGTGAGGTAGAATAGAAAAATTAATATATTGTAGGATTGAGCAAATTACAGTTCTCAGCTCATCACCACAGGATTTAGGAACAAACTTCTCAGTTCCCCAAAAGCACAAGTGTCAAAAGGCACTGAAATACCCCTTCCAAATACTAGTAAGAGCAGAGCACTACATTTTGAAGGCCAGCCAGATTGTCCTTAAAAGACAGTCCTGTTTCCTTACATCCCGTGTCACACTTAGCCACTAAGCACAGTTATCTTCCATGTACCTCTTACAGCCGCAGCTGTATTTCATATTTTACTGAGACTTACTCTGGGGCAGCTGGAAGGGCAGAGCCGTGTCCTGCATTACCTCCTTCAGGGGCTTTGGGATGATGCCAGAAGAACCCCCAGTGTGTGTTCAAATAATTTATGTGTGGGAACTGACATGTCTGGATTCAGACTCCATGTGGACTGGGGTCACGTCAGCCAGCGGAGGAATGTAAAGGCACAACTGTCCATAAACGTGTTTGGAAAAGGAGTGAGGGTTTGTCTGCTCTCGCTGAGCAGTAGAAAAGCTGGAGTTCTCCAAGTGCTGATTTCAGGATAGTGCATACAACCTTGTCAGCTCATAGAATTTTATCATTAATTCTGCAGTATTTGTCATCTTCTTAAAGCTTATCTTCTGGAGTCAAATAATCTTCCACAAGGATCTGATGTTTTGGTTTTTTTTGGGAGTGGCTGTTTTAGTGGATGTTGGCATTGGGGAGTCATGGGTTAAAAAATTTATGATCTCATGGTTAACAAAAGTCTTGCAAAAAATTCAGGTGAAAAAAATTCAAAAATTATTTCTAAATCAATGTCGTAATTCTGGAAGCTTGTGATTTTTGAGTAATCTGATTTAGTTCTTGTTTTTCTTTGTCACACAGTGAAGTTACTGTTTATATTTCATTCTTACAAAATTATATTTGCCTTGTGGTGAGAAAAAAAAACCAAACAAACAAGAAAAGAAAAAAAAATAGGAACGGATATTAGAATATACATAGATCCATTAATTTCATGTGCTGTGGAGGTAAAGGTGCAGATGCTTTGTGGGAGAGAAAACTCTGATTTTCTTATGGATCATAAGGATATGATTCATTTGACATGAATCTGGGAAAGGGTAATTACCTATTGTTTTCAGAGAGTAAGAAACCATTCCCTTCTGAAGACTGTGTAAGCAACAGATGTCACAGACAGTTTGGGGTCATTTAAGTCCTTAGCAGATCAAGAGAATATTAAATTGGTCAAGATATTAATATGGTTAGAATAAAATATATCTGAAATTGTGGAACGTTCTTTGATGTATTTCTAATATGCTCTTTCACCGTTACAAGATGTTTGATGCTGTTTGTCTGAGATGTGTATTCACATTTTCCAAGTGTTTTTAAACTTTAAAACAAATTAAAACCAAAACCTAACACGCTTGGTGTTAGTACCTGTAGCGGATACATATGTGTGGGCAAACACATCTGGTAGTTTTATTCTCTCTTAATTTAAACGTAGTCTCGGTAGGTGCACCGTTTAGAAAATCATTCCTAAATATATTAAACAGATCCAGTTTAATGTTTTTGTTTGTATGGCAACTGTGACACAGATGAAAAATAGCCTTTAAAAACTTGCAACTCTGAAAACTATTCAACTGGCAGCTGCTAAGTTAGGCTAATGTTTATACTGACCTCAGTACTTTTACTGGGAGCATTATGCTGTTAGCTGTTCCAAGTAGCCTTGAACTATGAAGATAGGGTTAGTCTTTACAAGTCACATTTTCTGTGAAGTGGCTATTGGGGACAATCTTTGCTGTCAGATAAATGTTTCTAAAGGAAGAATTACTGTTTAAATTGATGTGCCTCCTTGACTGAATGGGATCCCTAGTTCCTGTTAATTTCAGGAGGGAACTCTGTAGTATTATCTAAAAAGTCTTTCAGATTTATTTTAAAAGCATTTACTTAAAGGCACCTTCTTTATGAAAAAAAAAAAAAAGAAAAAGGCTATGGAGAATGAAGTCTGTTTTATTATGCTTTTTTTGGCCTATTAATTTGTTACCATCTATTCTGCTTTGTTGATGAAATTTTAATTTTGCCCTTGCTTGAGCATATTGTAGGATTTGTATAAACTGCAGCTCACTGTGCTAACAGAAAGGCTCTTTTAGGATGAACAATTGGAGCTCATTTTATTTCTAGAGGACATTTAAAATAACTTATGAATGAGAGATGTCAGACATGAAATGCTGTATTAATTAAATCTTATTCTAGTCTTTTTGCTTCTCCAGCTAAACCAACCCTTTAGAAAAAAAATACATGGCCACCTTAATTATATAGGAGAAGACAAAAAGTATCCTTCACATTCCTTCGCCTGAATAAGAATAAGAACTCAATTCATCTAAATAATAACCCTATTAGCTGCTTAACTCAACAGTGTACATGGGAAAATTTTCAACACAGAATGTAAGAAAGTGTTGATTGGGTGGATCGTTTTCAAGGGTTTGTTCTTCTGATGTTCAAAATGATAATTTTAAGTAAATCTGATCTGGCAGGGTTATCAGCTTTGTACTGTTTATGACTTATGACAAAAGTGTGTGTTCATATGCATGCTAATGCTTCTTTATCTTTTGAAATACAGCAACAATACCATTCAAAAATAGATGACTTGATTGAAGAAACTGTTAAAGAAATTATTTCACTTCTTGTTTCAAAGGTAAAACTATTTAGATTTTAATTTATAATAAAGCAAAAAATATATCTCTGATTATTGAACTTCTGAAATGTCTTTAAATGTTACACAGTTTTTCTATACACAGTGAGACTGGGGGGGACAACAACACAATTTATTAGTAATAGTCATGCAAATAATATTGAATTTACAAAATTAAATTTTATAAGCTATTAGGTAAACAATTTCTGTACAAACTGCTAATCAGATAAGTATCTCTTCTGTATTTCTGTTATAGATAAGAACTGCTAGTAGCTCGTAGAACTGATAGAACTTGATTGTGTCAATATTATCTTAAGTAATAGCATGTTTTATTTTTTGTTTAATTTTTCACATGAAAACTTTCTTCCTATCACTTTGTAGTATTTAAATTTTGTATTTAGAGATGAACAGCATCTAGAGTATCAGTATAACTTTTTAATGAGATTTTGTTACATAAACCATTTAATTTGAAAATACCTTATAAGCTGTTATTTCTTGAAATCTACTTTATTTTAAAAGAAAATATATTTTTACATTATATAGGGAATATAGAATTATAACTTATAATAATTATAATTTATATATATTCTATAAACTTATAGAATAAGTGAAGAAGACTTAAACAATGTCTTGTGTTACTGTAGCACTTCTACTCCAGTAAACATCTTAAGTGCTTGATATAAAGGAAAAGCTTTCAGTCCCTAATAGTTTGAAGGACACAGCAAATAATGACAAAAAAGAAAGATTTTGCATGAAGTTTTGTTACCTATGCATTGCAAGCCACCCAGAAATATCTGATTTTCAGAGTAGGAAAAATAAGCCATACATTTTCAATTTGTGAGTTAGTGACAAAAAAGTAAGACTCTGGTCATATTTTCACCATGCCTTCGTTTGCACTTGTAACAGTGTGCTGGCAGGGGGTGGGGGGAGCGAGAATCTCCTTTCAGATTGACACTCTCCATGCTTGCACAGCAGCTGAAAAGGAAGACTTTGTAAAGTTATTGTAGAAGTTTAACCAAAATGTGTCCACTTACTGATAAATCTGTAGAAACCACACAATTTTTTTCTCTGAATTGAAGTTTTGATGTAAACATAACTACAAATGGTTCAACGACAGTTCGACTTTTACATGCCACCTGCCATCACTCCAAACTAACCTGTCAGTTTATGCTTTTAGCGTTACTGAAGAGGAAGAAAGGGAAATTTAATCAGAGCAAATCGTGCTATTAAAAGTTAAAAATTTTCATTAATTTTTTTTAATAGCTGAGATTATAGAAAAAGGAATAAAAGTCAAATTCCTCTTACATATATTTGCAAGAAATTCTAGAGATGATTTCTGTCAATACAGAGGGATCTGCATTATTAGTTATCACATATACTATTATCAGAGATTGAAATCTCAGAATAAAAGGAAATATTCTGTGTCACTGACTGATCATTAGAAGCTTAAGCAGCCTCTCCTCAATAGAGACGTGAAATGCCAGTGACATCCTGATTGCTCCTGTTTCAAGACAGAAAGCCTTTGAAGGTACAGAGGAAGGCTGATGTTTCACTCTCAGTATTGACCAGAAAAAATGCACGTCAATGTGCATGATACCTATGTGTGTTCATTTTTTTCATCTAATATATTTTCATTATTTTTTAGTCTGCTTCTGTGTTATTTCCTCTGTGTTGCAGTGGAATAAGTGCTTCAGTTATTGTTTCTAGTTGCAAGTCATCTATGAAAATGAAAAGAATATTTTCACTTCAGTGAGACTTTACTTGGTAAAGGCTATACTGTGCATTTTGTACGCAAGACTTACCAAGCTGAAGCATTTAACAAATCACAGGAATAGCACAAAACAGTGAAACAAAGCACAGTGAGTCTCAGGGTAACCAGTTCAGAGAATGCGAGGTATACGCAGAAATGCTCTTAGAGCTTCACATGTCCTTACATATGAAAACAAGTTTCCAGCTTCATAATTAAGCTTTTCGTTTAAATGGGCATCCTTGACACTGCAGTGCTTGCTCTCTGTTCTTTTTGTGTGCCACTTGAACTGGTACCAGTTGTTGGTGCAGAGGACACCATGTTGTTTGTGAGACCAGCCCCTTCCATAGCCGATCTTTGCACAAGATTGAACACCCTTCTACAGAAAATCCTTGCCAGTGTGATAAAATGAGTTAAAGTATGAACTGCAGCTTCTCACAGACATGCAACGGCAAAGCAGAAAGCTGGTATTTGGTCTAATACAGGGACTGTAATTATACTATGCATGGGGTGCCAAAACAACTGCCACTCTCTCTCATGATGTGGTTTTACTCCTTGATCAGCACCTACGTACTGGTGTCTTAATTAATCACTGTAAATATGACAGGTTAGATTGATAAATGACGAATGTAGGTTTGCACTTGCTCCTGCTCCTTGAACTGTTAAGAGCAGGGCTTATTGTAAAGTGATGATCTCAGTTCCTCTGGAGGTGACACTGTTGTGACACTGTTACAGTGCCCATTAACAGCATGCCAGATGGAATTTTGTTCTGTCCTCACACTCATAAAATGATACTCGTGGTTGTGGGAATTACTGCGTTGGGAGCAAGGGATGACTTTTAAAACAATCTTTATATAAACTGGAAGAGAATTCATATGTGTAAAATAAATGTGCACAAATACAACAGCTGACAGATATTTTATCTTACATACCATGAAATACTTGAGCAACTTAACAACAAAGGGGGACATGAGAACGGGATTTGTTTTCTGTAAGGCTAATTTGAGGGAGTTTAAGCATTAAGTCTATAATTAATGCAATTAATAAGATACTTTTTGGTCAGAAATAAATCTTGGCAAAGACACGATTTCATGTCACTTGCTGAGGCATCACACTACTCAGAGAATTGCACGTGGAAGTCTGGGGAAGAGGAGCCACACGATACCAGAGATTTGGGGCCTATGTTTTCTTGCCTTTTCCTGGCCATGTAGTAGCAGTCCAGCAGCACATACCATTGCTGAAGATGAGCTGACAAAAAACACAAATGCTGTTTCACTGTTAGGTGAAATCATGGCTATGTTTCTATTCAATAGCAAAAATAAGAGGAACATGATACCGAGATAATCAGCTTCAACAATTGTACTCCGTCATCTTTGAAGCTGTGATCTTAGAAACTCTGGTCCTGGAAAATAACATGTGTTTTTCTACCCAAAATACATGCTGGGTGCACACACTCCTATATCTAACCATGCATTCTAGAGGTAGCAAAGTGGTTTTGGGTAGCAGGCCCACATCAGGAGAATTTTTGGATTGCGTTGATATTTCTGCAGTGGTTTGACTATTATTTCCATGAGTTCAATCAATAGGTGAATCTGAGAAAAGAATGATGTCCTGATTTCAGCACTTTGTGTGATGGAGAAAGTGATCAAATTTATGGTTTGCATTGCCCTGCTGAACAACAAGAATCTGAAGAAGAAAAACTCCCATTCTCATTCAAAATATTTACTTTTCATGTTGTGTATTTAGATTTTTCTCTGTGTTTTTCCTCCAGGTCATTTCAGTGTTAGAAGGTGTGCTGTCTAAACTGTCAAGATACGATGAAGGCACTTTCTTCTCATCATTAGTTTCTTTCACTGTAAGTGTTTGGATTCACAATGGTTTTGTTCTTCTTTTTGTGCATAATTCTGAAATTGTGCACCATCTGTAGTAATAAGCACTTACTGTGTGCTGTTTTATTTTTAATTTTCTAAAGGTGAAAGCAGCTGCAAAATATGTTGACGTTCCCGTAAGTACAGCTCTTTTAATTTATTTTTTCTAGTGTTCATAATAATTCAAAAAATAGGGGTTTTGTTAGCTCACATTTTTTATTGTTGACGTTTTGCTTTCCTACAGAGATTCATTATAGCTCTACACACAGTATTTAAACAGCCACTACAACCCGCACAGGGCATTTCATTTCCCTCAAGCAATGAGTAACTCTCAAAGCAAAGCTTAAGAAGGTTATTCTCAATGCACTTTTTCAGTTGTGGAAGAGTGAGGATTGTAACTTAGATACTCTTTTCTAGGGGTCTTTCCATTATTTGGATAAATTGTTCAAATGTACAGGATAAGCAACAAGTAAAAGCATAGTACTTGAATATCAGTTACTTACTGATTTCTTGCTTCAGGACCAATCTGGCTTATTTAATTTCTTTCTTGCTAATTGTCTGTTTGATTTACCATAGCTTATGCAATGTTTGTGTGGTATAAATAAAAACTAAGAAAGGGTACCTGTGGAGCACTTTTACACGTGCAAAAGCAAAATTCAGCTATTAGAATATTTTTATTAGAGTATCATAGCAGAAGAGCTTTAAAAAAGCTCAGCTAAAAGGAAGATGTTCTCAAATATTGTCATTATCACTGTCAATAAATATCCTTTGTTGTTTCACAAGTCTATGTTCTCATCTCTTTTTAATGTGATTCTAAGGTAATCTGATTTTCCAAGCATAGCAAAAAAAAAATTACTAAGATTATTATGTTAATGACCTTACAAGAAATAAAATTACAAATATAGAATGTCTAGCCATACATGCTAGACCATGTATTTCAGAAGTTCTATACTGAAAAATATAACACTTGCAAGCTTACATTATTACATATTTCTTTAAAAATCCAGGCATGCTAAATAAAAGGAAATATCCCTGGTTTTGAAACTTGTTAGTTTGCTATCTTTGTGTTCGCTTTGTTCATAAGATAAAAAATTGTAACGGTTTTGTTAGGAATATGTTTTCAGAATTTTTTTGTTATGTAGTTACATGTGAACTTTTCCTTTAATTGCATAAATACTCTTGTGTTTTATAAAAAGAAACACTGTGGACCCAATCTTACATTTGAGTGGATGACCTCACATCAAATCCAGTTAATTTAGAATACCTCTTGGTAATATGTTGTGCTGTGGAGCTGCCCCGAAAGGTCCTCGGTGAGGCACTTAAGACTCAATAGCCTAAGGAAAAAATTACTGAACAAACTAGAAATTCATTGACTTCTGTTAGATAACATGACAGGCTCTCCAAATTATATAGAATATCTATGAGACGGAGGTGTCAAAGTCTTTTACCATTAGCCTGGATATGTTGTTGTCGAAGTTAGTGATAAAGATGAGACTGAAAAATACCTTTGCCACAAGCTCAGGGGAACATTGTGAGTCAGGTCACACAGGGTTACACTGCTCCAGAGGGAGAGAAAGGCAAAGAGGGGAGGTGGTAGCTAGAGCCCAGTTGCCTTTCTCACGTTCAATGAGTGGTGTTGCTTGGTCTGAAGAGGCACCCAGATTACAGACAAGCTATCAGGCCCCTTTTACAACCCCTTTGCTTTTCAGCTATCATACACACTTTTCCCACAGCTCAAGATGTGAACTGCACTTGAGTAGTAGTACTACAGTTGTAAACTACAGGTGTAAATTGTTATTCAGGGAGACTGTGGATCTAACAAAGCTAACTTTTTCCAAATTCTGGAAGACATATTTCCTGGATTGAAGGACTTCTATAGACTGGGGTTTGGTTTTGCTTCTTCACATTCTTCCCCTTGTTGTGAAGATGCAGTTAAGGCCAAGAAGAGCCATTACTGTCACAACTGACAGTGAGTGTCCAGTCTGAATAGGGTCTAAAATCACCCGTTGTGGAAGTTACGAATTCCAACTGCAAAGGGAGGCTGTAAATCATCACGTTACAAGGTCATCTCCTGGGCTCACGCTGAAGTGTGAAGTGGAGAGCGGGGATGGCACAGGGTGGGGAATTTACACTGATCTCTTGGTCACGTAATGGTAACCTTGCAAGCCAGCACTGAACCTAATTAAATGCCTAGTGTGGCTGTATTTTGAACTGATATGGTTTAAAGTCTTTTATTGTCCCTCCTTACCATATAGCTGCATATATGGAAATGACTTAAAGGTGACCACAGTAGGCCCTTTCTTTTGCTACAGTTGCAAATATGTGTAAAATTGCACTTTGTTAGATGTTCACTTTCTGCCCCTGTGCCCAACCTCCATTCAAGGATCTCACGGGGTCACCTTAGCACTGTCTTTGGGGTCCCTGAAACAGAGCTGTTGGTCTCTTGGTGGATCTGGGGGAGAAGGAGTTTGCAAGGCACAAAAGGCCTTTGAGGTTTTTTTGAGTGTGTGAATTGACAGAGTTTCTGATCTTTGATTACCAGGCTCAATACTTGGCAAAGAGGAATATGGTGGCTTGTAGTAAAATAAGAAGAAACTAACTAGACAAAAGAAATGTTAGAAGAAAATGAAGGTAGTACTGAGGTGAAGGGGATAAAAAAGTTAAAAGGTAAAGAAAAATGGAAGTAATAAAGGATTTTAAAAGGAGGACATTTGTGGATGATTCTTGGTCATTTTGAGGAAAAGGTTAATTCTGTTAATGTTGAGAGGGAATTTAAATGTTAAATAGTTGGGCATGGAAATGCACATTGCTTAGAAGGCATCCCTCAGCTTCTCAGGGCCAGAGTGGGAAATGTAGACACACGCTTGCAGTTCATTTTGTCAGCTACATTTGTAAAAAATGTTGCTATCTACCCTTCCATTCATTAATCTTGCCAGAGAGTTACAAATAACTTTATCCAGAAATGTTTTCTCTTGTTTGGTTTTTTTTTTTTAACCTGTTTAAGGATACATTCAACATAAACATCAATTTTTCAGAGTGCCCTTTAGGAAGTGGGACATATGCAGTCACAAGGGGTTCTCATTGCTTTCCCCAGCCATTGCGTATAGGTTTATATGGACGCTGTGTATGTTTTGGCAATTGAAAAACCGTCAGAAATACTAGGAACAAAATACTAGGAACAAAATACTAGGTGCAAAATAACCAAGACTAAGAAAAGTAACAACAATGAAGGCTTACAATTTTCTAAAAATAATAACGAATAAAATCTAGTTGCTGTTATGCTCTTTCTGTTGATAATTGTCACAGTACACCATGCTCTGAAGTGAGAGAAATTGTGGCTGCTGTGCACGTGAAAGAAACCAAATGTTCAGAGGTAAATAACACAAACATCTCAAATAAAAGTAGTATGGCAAGAATGCAGTTTGTTCTCTTGTTAATGCTATGTTTTGATGTTTGGGAATGCAAGATATGATTTAGATTACTTTTTTTAAAAAAATGCAACTCAATCAAATCCTCTATAACCCTTTGTTAGTTTCTCTTAGAGCCCAAACAATCCTTAGGAGACGTAAAAGTATAACCTGTCTACTGTTTTTCTTTTTTTGTAACGTTCTGTTCACAAAGCCAGTTAATTAATGAGAATAGGTAAAGAATGCAGTAGAATTGGGGACAAAAAATGTATATTGTTAATCTCAAATTATTATTATTTCTTAATCATTTAGATAATTTCATTGTGTTCAGTTTTTCATTATGTAAGTCAGTTTTCCACACAAATAATTGTGTCTTTAGCTAGTAATTTCTACACATTTGCCTCATTTACAAATATAACCAGAGCAATTACTCATACAAATTGAGCATCCAGTTCCATGCATATTTATATACCCCTTTTTGTTCAGAAAGGTATGTTTAAATCCCTTTGTAGGAGGCAGTAATCTGTGCCAGTCATTTAGAGGGCACAGAAGGAACCTAATCCTCCCTCACTTCATGTAGGCCACCTGTCATACCAAGTGCAGAGAGGCTATGTGAAGGACCCAGGGCTGACAGCAGTGCACGGCTCGCACAATGCCAGGCCTCTCACTCCGCTCTTGCCTTTATACAGGGATCAAAGGTATGAAAAGGGGCCTCACACATGTGCCAGCATTTGACTTATGGGATCCTAGAGAGGCCAAAGTAGGAACTCTGCCTCCTACCAGGCAGATACATATTGGGACCTTGCAGATACCTCCATTTCCAAATATCACACTTGTACTATGTGGCCTCATTTAACTGCTTTTAAGAAGCAAGCGACTTTTTCTGGGAAATCAGTGTTTATTCAGGTGTGGCCATACTGTGCCATTCATTTTTAAGAAGGATTTACTTGGAGACCTCTGTTTAAAAATAAAGAGCACAGAACAGTCATTATCGTTCTGCTCAGAGCTTCTCCTGCTTTTCACCTCTTCTTCCTCCTCTGTACCCTTAAACCTGGGAACTGGCACTTTTGTTTTAGGAACCATAGAAACAAGCTATGGCAGAACTGGAGGGAAAGCCCTGCATTGTCTGGTTTAAGTCAGCAGTAATTTTGACATGCATCTTAAATGGAGATCAGAAGGATGGCTGCTAATCAGTAGGAAAGTTAAAATAACTTAGTAGAACATAGTTATTTGGGGAAGAAAAGCATATTTTAATACCTGCTTTTGTCATAGGAACTGCAGTGTTTTGAAGACCCTTTGCATTACAGAACCAAGTTCCTAGTGCAGACACCTACACACCTGTGTTGCCTCATGAATGCAGTGAAACTGCACATATATGAAAAAGTGTTTGTGTAAATGCTTGCAGAATCATAGCTTAAGTTCTACATGACAGTGCTCAAAATACACATTTAGCCTTTGCCAAGGTTGCTTTTTCTTCTACAAGATCTGTTAGAGGCAGGGAAAATGTATTATATTTTTTCATTTAAGCAAAATACTGTTTTCCATAACCATTTGACCAATAAAATGTTACCTTTATAATAGACTGATTATACAAATTATGCATCTTCCTGCCTGGCTTATGTATTTTGATTTGCAAGAAATGAATGGAGCAAGGTTCTTGTCATGAGTACAAGTCGTCTCTATTCCAAAAATATTTTAATGCTATTTTTATTCTGTCATTCTAAAGCCCAAAGGATGAGCCTTGCAGTATTTAGATGAGAAATTTCAGGCAGTGAAATTTTCAAGATGCTCTTTCATTTGGTGGTGGACACTAAATAAGGAGCTCCTGTGTTTCTCACAATAGCCCCCTCCAGCTCATCACTCCTTTTCATTTCATTGTAACATCCACGCTGTAGTTAAAACGTCTCCCTCCAGGATGCAGGAGAGGGCAAGGGGGTGGAGAGGAGAGCAAACACAAAATGGGCTGAAGTTTGTTATTATATAGTTAGTTTCTGACATCTGTCCTCATCTTTGAAACGTGAATGCTTTGACAGGATAGCAACTCAGTAAAACTAGGCATTTTTTCTTGGTAATATCAAGCGTACAAGTTTGTTTACTACTCTGTGAACTTAGGAAATGTTCTGTGACAAATGACAAAGTGAGAATAAATGTAACTCTATTATTTACAAAGCTACACAGCTTTTATTGAGATTTGTGGCAAACTGTTGCATTGCAAAAAGATGTGCAGAAACTGAGGTGTATCTCCTGTTGGAAAAGGTTGATATTAGTGGCACTATTAAGCTTGTTGCAGACCTTTCAGCAGCAAAATATTTGAATGCCTGGAAATTACTTTTGACTAGGTGCCTCAGGCAAATTTTGCTCATGGGATCGATGTGTGCCAATACAGCATCATCTTGGAAACGGGAATAATGTATTTTAACATTTTCTTATCATTAAATAGACACTATAATAGCATTTTCCTGTTTAAAGGGAGAAAGTTAAGCTGTTTCTCCTTTATCCAAATTTGTTGCTGTGAAAAAGTGTCTGTTGGTCTGGTCCCACCTACCAGTGAATAGTAAAAGAGCCAACCTGCACCTGTGGGATTAGGTGCAGCAGCAGGAAGTAAGAGCACTTGCAGTATGTAATTAACAAAGATTGGATTTTTTTTTTCCCAAACAGCATGTTCATCTTGCCAGGTTAACTAGTGATTAACCCTAAAAAAGAATGTGCTGAAGCCTACACCCTTGTTTAAGCTCATTCACTCGCCAGTGTATTCAGTTACTTGTGTAACCAGCGACAAAGTAACCCTATTTACAACTCTTCATTTCCTGGTATTTTATTTGATGTCTTTGTGTTTCCAGTTTCTCCATTCATCTCTTTGTTTGGTTCTCTTTCATTTTCAGATAGGCAAAACATCTTGTCTGCTGTTCTGAATAAAACAAGCCTACAATAACTTTTTATCTATCATAAAAAACCACTTTTTTCTTGGGGAAGTTTTCAGACAGAATACCTTTTTTACACTTCTCCAGATAAATATGCCAGGTTAAAATCTTCTCTCAAAGATGTGCAAATAATTTTCTCCCAGTAGCAGATGTTTTGCCAGAGTTTCAGAAGAGTATTATTTTTTATTTTAGATGTAAAAGTGGAGACTGAGTTGCTTAAGTCTGTCTGATATTAGTAATGAAATGCCTACTGTGACAGTTACTTAAAATATGTCTCAGTATTTATTTGTTTCTCTTTTAAGGTATGTCTAATTGCTTAAGTGTTGTTTGCTTCTTTGTTTTTATTCTGTATTAACCTATTTTCTTTTTTCTGAAGTTTAATAATCCAAAATAGAGCAATAGAGGATCACATAATCAGAGATTCCCATCCAATACATAATCCCTATTTTAAAAAGTTAAAACTTGAAATATATAGCATTAAACCTGTTTTCATACTTATAATAGCTTTCCTTTCTTCTTTCACATATTTAGAGAAAACAAATTCAGTACATGCAATATGCAGAGAGAATGAAGTATTTGATCTACTGCTGGTTAATTCAATGTTTAATGTGTGTTTTGCCCACTGGGAGCAAAGTTGGTTGACTTGCAGTGATTTTGGTGAGGTTTTTAAAACAGAGAGCCATACCGTTGGATATTGATAATCTTCCTTACCCAGACATATTTCTACTGTAGGCAGACACTCTTTAAAAGGAAAATTAATTTTTTTTCCACAGCAATTTCAAAGATTAATTATCCTGCACACATTAAAGAAGGATGAAGTGTTTTAAAGAACTGTAATTCTAATTGGTAAATGTCACCAGCTGTTGCAGTTACTCTTACTTGTGTATATTCTTTTAATGATTACACTCCTGTGCCACAAGCTGCATGAAAATATATTCACTAGGTGTGAAATTCCCATATGTCACAGCTTCAAGACTAGGTAAACATCTCTAAGATAGGGGGAGAGTTAATGCTGATGGGAAATATTATTTTTCTAGCTTTTGCTGTCTGGAAGATGTACATTTTTTATTAAACTTAGTAAAAGAAAAAAAAAATGCATGAATTGGAGAACCATTAGGTTTTAGCGTTCAGTGGAAGATTCCTTTATACATTTGAATATATATCTCCAAGATCAACAATCCACCTTTCATTTGTTAGATTTTCTCCTTCCCCCACCTCTGGAGATCTCAAAATATTTTCCCATTATTCCTCCAAGTTAAAACTAGTCCAATTCCTATAAATTGCCTATCAGGTTTTAGAAAGCACATAAGGTTTCAGTGTTGGTTGTGTTCTTTTGTACCATCACAAATAAGTATACTAAGATATATGAAGCTTTCTGGTTTAAAACTCCTTCACTTTGAGATTAAGTTCAATTTAAAAACATTTCTGTCACATTTGAATGAAGGCACATTTTTATGAAGGAAATCTATTGATTTCCATGAACCAGGTTTTCCAACAGAAAACTGTTTTATCTATAGTAATCTTACATTTTTATTTCTATGCTTAGGATCAATGTGTGTCACTCGGATGTAAATACAGATGGTTCTGCTTTCCTCTTCAGAGTTTCATGTAGGCATGTATGCATGCGATAAGTTTTTGAAATGAGCTTTCATTGCCTCTGGAATGACCAATCTAAATGTACAGGAGATTTTTCAGTGTGAGTTTTGGAGATGCTAGGAGTGTTAAACCAGGCCATCATTCCACATTTAACTGTTAGTTTTAAGAAATGAAACTGCCATTGATGCACATGTACAAATGAAAAAGAAAATCTTAATTTGGTTCATATTCCTATATGTGTCCATGGTAGATTCAGGAAAAAAAAAGAGTTGAAGCTCAGGATCCAGAAGGTTTCACTCACTGCAGTTCTGAGGGGAGAATGCTCTCATCCTGTTACTGTGATGTCAGTTTCTGAACAGGTATCAGTCTGGGCATGTGACATCCTTCCTTCCTTCTTGTGCTCGGACCTGTTTATATACATGATACATTACATACATGATAATGTGGAATGAGAAAAATTAAAAGTTATCCACTTGTAGACTAGAAAGGAAACCTTAATATAAAAAAAGTGTCAATATTTTAACTATACGAGTATGTTTATTGCATACAAGGCTTTGAAATATGCTAAATATTTTACAGCTTTGTATGTATGCTGTTTTCAGACAATAACAGCTTCTGAGAAATAGAGATGACATATGCCTGGAAATTCAGGGAATGGGGATGGCTGCTTTCGTCCTCCTTCCCTAAAGCTCTTAATTATTCTGTATAGAGTCAGTCTTAGCACAATCTGAATCCTTCATTAATAGCTTTGTGCTGAGGCTTACTGTGAAGTATTATAAAATTTAGCCTTTTACATGGCATAAACTTTAAAATCTGTTATCTGGATGCAAGTAATACTTTTACACCTTGCTTACACTGAGGACATTTACAGAAGACTTTCTGAAGTGCTTATGTTCATTGATGAATCCTATTAGAGAAAAGTGAACTCCTGACCAGCTCTACATGTGCTGCCAGGAAAGGGGATGTTGCTGGCTCTCGGAGGCTTTGGTGTGGAGCAACGTTTTGTGCATACAGAGGTCCAGAAGCTCCAGCTGGGTGGGAGAGAGCAGTTTCAGCAACCACTCTGCCTGGCCTGACATAGCATCGCATCCTCGCCTGTCCCATGTTTGGGAGGGGGGTATGAAAATTATGCCTACACTGCTCTTCATACAGAACACAGATTGTAAAAGAAGGGAAACATTTCAGTCCTCGCTCTTCCCCTAGCCATCCTCTGAGCTGATTGTTCCAGGGCAGCAGTTTCAGAAAAATAGGGCTACAGGTCTGCTCTTATACCAACCTTTTTGTGCCGTTGCTCGTAGGGAAATGCTTGAACTTAGTTTGAATCTGAATTAATAAAAGCTAACCGCAAACACAAAATTCATCTGTACGTTGGAAGGAAATTGCAACAAATCTGAGGCAACGCAAAAGGAACTGAATGGGTTTTTTTAACCATTTTCTGAATGTGATAGCACAATCTGGACCTTGAGGATGGAGTAACTATGGGAGCATCACTTAATGACAAAGGGGGAAATGTCCAAATTTGCCATTGACGTTACCAGAGCCAAGACTTCATTCTGTTACGTATGACAGCATAGATTTATGACTCAAAGCATTCATACAAAATAACACTGAGAACTTTATTAATAGTGAACCTTCCTGAACTTGATAACGAACTCAGAATTCACAGCAGATTTAGTAAATACAGTTTATGCATACATGAGCATTGTAACACAAATTCCGTTTTCATTGTGATTATGTATAATTTCTTATAAGTCTCAACTGTTGAGTGGTCTTTCTCTTTC
>NW_010193988.1:0-11541 GCF_000695765.1 Mesitornis unicolor | reverse complement strand
CCTTACTTTATGTCTTCACAGAAACCAGGGATGGATCTAGCAGATACCTACATTATGTTTGTTCGACAAAACCAGGATATACTTCGAGAAAAGGTCAATGAGGAAATGTATATAGAGAAGTTATTTGATGTAAGTAATTACCCTTGCAAAGTTTGCTGGTATCATTACTACATCAGAAGGGGTAAGCAGCATTTTCATGATGTATATTCAGAAAGCCATTCAGATGTTCTTCACTGTTGATCACTTTTGCTTTTTATTTATCATCTTCAGCTATCAAGGGTGACCTTTCTTTAAACATTTTTGCATGAAAATTTGAAGTGCTAGAAGATATAAATGAAATTGAGATAAGTTTATATAGTCATTTTTCCACTGTGAGTAGTCCAATTTTATTCCATCTTTTGATTTTGAATGTGCTAATGGAGAGAATTGGGTTGGTGTGGTTTGTGAACTCCATTGCAGACCTAATTTCTCTAAATAAAGAACTTGTCCATATCACTGCCTACTCCTATACAGAATGAGGCCATTTTGAGGTACATCTATAGGTTTGACTGGTACTTTCATGGAATGACTTTTAGAATTTTATTTTACAGATTTTTAGTTTAAGACTTACAATTTCTTAGAGTTGATCAAACTAATTTTCAAAATTCTGGTTTCACTTCTGCAAGTTTAGAGCAATTCTCTTCCTTGTCCTCAAGGCCTACACATTGCCAGCTATCCTGCATCTTTGCAATGATTTCCCTCAGCTTCAGTACTCGCTTCCACAGCCTCCCTCCACTCACTCCTTTTCCCTGATTCCTCTGCTTTTTGTTAGAAATTATCACCTACTCTACCAAGATTTTCTTGATACAAGGTTCTCCAATAAGGCCACTAGCAACACTCTTGGGACTATTTCTCTTAATTCGAGTTCTGACCACTAATTTAGGTCTAGTATGTTCCTTTCTTAGTTGTCTAAAGGAGAAGCTGAAGACAGCTGAAAATGTACCTTCTGTAAATTCAAAGCACATGTAAATATGTCTAAAATAAAAGTTATTTCATTATAAACTGATACCTATTTACAGTACAATATTGTCAGTCGCTTATAATTATGTAGGAATTTGAACAGGGAAGGAAGGCATCTCTGGCACTGTGCAATGCAATTCATTACAAAACAAATTCTGGAACATAGTACAGATTTTGAAATGTATTTATTTGTGTGTCATCTCCTAAGTATTTTAGAAAGCTTTGCTGGCAGTTTCATTTAATTATGCAAGTTACAGCAAATGTTTTCATAACAGCAATTCACAGCCTTTGCTGTGACACTACAGTTGTGGCAGTCACAGAAGGTCCCATAACATAGACTCTGAGCCATGGTATGTCATGAGAGTGTTTGTTGTTTGTTAGACTGGGTGGTCAAAATGAGACTTTTCTCTCAGATTTTGTATTTCCAGACACTCCCAGACAGCTTTACGAAAAAAAGTATCATCTGTTTTAATAAGCTAAGTGCTAATATGTGTGAAAAGAATGATTTTATAAAAGCTTTGATGCCCTGCAGGGGTAGAAAAATTATCATCCATCCAGCTGGCACCTTCACAAAGTACTAAAACCATATTAGCAACTTCTGCTTCAGTTTGCTTTTGCACTGAATCTGCAAGCATATGTTTCATTTTCAAGTTTCTATTTTTTGTTTTTCTTTGTGGTTATTTTTGCTTATGTTGTAATTTTCTGAATGTTAATAAAATAATGTGCCTAAGGCGAAGTCTAACTCTCACTGAAGAGAGACCACGTTGACTTTGTGGGATTGGACCAAGCCTTAGGCTACGTCCATAGTAGTAACCTGGCCAGAGCCAGGGCCAGGGCTGTACCATTCAGTCACCAGCATGGATCCTGGTGTGATTTTGTGTTAGGCCAACCAGCACTAACCCAAGGGCCAACCCTCAGTACAAGTAATGGATTAGCATGGGTCCAGGACCTCTTTCAAGTTTGATTTCAGCAATCAGGCTTTTCAGCACAAGAAAGCATCTCCTGTATGAATGCAAGCCATGACACAGCGCTTGCCTTTGAGACCCAAAACCATTCCTGTCCCCTTTTACTCAATAGTGTGCATTTGAATGCTATCGTGGTCAATGTTTGTAGCTATAAGGAAAGAAAAAAGATGTACATAATAAGTATTCTGTGTATCAAATA
The DNA here is from genome assembly GCF_000695765.1 of Mesitornis unicolor. Lineage (NCBI taxonomy): Eukaryota > Metazoa > Chordata > Aves > Mesitornithiformes > Mesitornithidae > Mesitornis > Mesitornis unicolor. Next base: position 9,378 of record NW_010193988.1, on the reverse strand, counting down.
CCTATTTGTATCTTAATTTTTCTTCATATATGGTGGTATCACATTTCCAAATAACATCACACTAGAAGATATAGCCAATTGGGCAGAATCAGATAAATGCACTAACAAATACGTAAGCTTATAGCTTGCAGAAATTCAAAATAAAGTCATCTCGCTGTGTTAACTGAGCTTTCCTGAGATTAATTCAGATTTAAAACAATATGACTGAGCAAGATTTTGTCTGTGATTTTTGGAAGGGGTTTTTTAATTAATTATGTAACAAAACCTAGGTACTGTTTATAATTTCAATTCTAACAAGTTATATTTCAATAGAAATAATAAAATATGTTCAAGTTTTTATATAAATATGCTTCAAGCCATTCGACTGGCTACAGTTGTAGATCACTGTTGATTTCACATTAAAATACATAGTATTTCTATCAGATAAGAAAACATCAGCCAAGCGAAGTAGGAAAAGCGCATTTTCATGTTTCAGCCAGGGAAACACCTCATCCAGAATAACAAAAAAACCCCAGATTGTTCTGTAGGCTAGAAGTGATAGTTCTAAATATAGACAAGACCAGGCCTCAGACACTATTTTAATCCAAAAAAAGTGTACTTGCAAACTTTTTATGCACAGCTTCATTTACTCGATTCAGGTCTGCTATATACTGACAGCTTTTACAGTGACCAAGAGAACGGGATGTCTGTCATACGAAGTAACATACACATCAAAGAGATCATTTAAATTGGAAAATAGTATTGATACAAGTAGGAGTGTCTGCTAGTGGGTGACAAATACATGAGTGCTAGAAATTGGAAAATTTTCTATCTGAGAAGTCTCAAACTAGGGAGAAGACAAAAATTGTGCATTGTTTTATGGTGCTTGATGAGCCTGGAAAAGCACTACCATGCTGGACAAAATGTGAAAAGGCAGGAGAATGGAATTTAAGCTTGAGATATGAATCCTTAATTATGAGAGAGGCTCAAATCTCCAGGGGACTTTGAAAGAAGACTGGGCTGCTAGTTTTTTCTATGCCATTTTTGAGCCATTTAAATCATTCTGTGCTTCAGTACCTCTGCTGATCATGCAGCAGAACCAAGGTGGCTTTTTTCCCTTTCTTTCTCTTGATAACTTGGCTTCTGGGTGCGTTTCTTTCTTCACCTCCTTTGGAAGGGGTATAGAGAGTATGCAGAAAAATATGGCTTGGTGGTCCTGGTAGCGGTGGTCTCTACAAAGTCAGCATGCTGTCTTCTTGTTCTCAAACTTAACCACCAAATTTGGAGTCACAAAGAGTTTTTGCTTGATCAGTTTGTCAGAGTTTTTGTCTTCCTTTGTGGTGTGGAACGTGATCTTCTTCCTAAGGTCAGCTGGGAATTTTACCTATCAAGTTTCTTCCTATCACAAGGACTCGGGACATTTATCTCCTGCTTTCATGCTGTAGAAGCTTATAGTTGTGGGGTTTCGGTTGGTTGGTTGCTTGCTTGCTTACTTGCTTGCTTACTTGCTTGTTTTTAACATCGCAGCTTTTAAAGAGCACTAGAAAAGCTTTGTAATGATGTGTTGTACATGTGGATGGTCTGCAGTAGCTCTGGGCTAAACATCTGCTCCATGTTCATTATTTCCATAGGCTTAATTCAATGAATGGTCCATGTGATTCCTTCCAATCCTGTACTCTACCAAAGTAAACTAAGACAATGAAGTTACATTAGGACAAGTTTCTTCAATAAACAGAAATAAAGCAAACTTTTCTACCATTAATGCTGCACTGACTCAGGTAGATTCAATGTATAAAAACTAAATCGTGAGGACAGGCACTATAGTGTTTGCTTAATGATTGCAATTTTTAATTATGATTAAGAGCATCACCGACTGAAACGTTTTTAAAGTTTCGTCACTTAAACTAGGAACTCATCTTTAAAAAAATGTTTAGTAAAATGTTTTAGAAACAAAGTTGCACCTTATTTTCTTCTTTTAACTAGTGTTTGAAAAATATTTTCAGAAAAGGCTGAAAAAGTAGCAGTTGGTGAATGGGAAAATGAAGTACTTAAATAGAATTACACAAACCCAGAGTAAATCTAAACTATTTCTAGTTAGCATTAAGGCCCCTTTTATTTATAAAGATAATCTGCTGAATGGATGATATATGAACATTTGTGCAGCCTATCGAAGAAGTGTGCTGTGCATCTGATCACAAAATTAACAGATACAAAAAATATCCAACTATGAAATTCCCATGGGGTCTGGTTCTACACTATAAAATCAATAGGAGTTTACCATTGACCTCAATAAAAGCAGTGCTGTATCCATAAACATGTAAGGTTATCATCACTGACTAGACTTAGAATCATGTTTCTACCTGAATTTTTAAGATGAGACTAATAAGTCTTCTTACTCCTCTGCATTTTAAATGTAATTAGACTTATAAATTTAAAACTGTTTCCTTTAAAACAAACCTGGATTTTGCTAACAAACCCCAGATTTCAAAAATAAAGGTCATTTTGCATAAAACACTGCAAAAAAAATCAATGCAATACTAACTTTCTGTAGTAATATAAAGTTCCTAAGTATCACTTGGATAGATTCTCACTTTCTTGTACCTGTTAATTGCACATGAAATATGGATGTTCTTGGCTGAACATAGAAAAATTTCATTTTAAATGTTTTCCCTTCAAAACTATTCTTGGTCTACTTGCCATTAAGAGCATTATGTTACAGGTGTATTTGTGTTGGATCTGTTATGAAAAACTTAGAGTATAAACAGATACACAATTCCAGTTTTATTAAGACTATATATGCAATGAAATCTTTATGCAGTAATTGATTGCTGCTTTGAGAAATAAAGAACAATGTAAGAGATCTGTTCTAACACTGATACAACTCAAAGGTTTTCCCATTTTTTTAGGATCTAATTTCTGGATAATCTATGCTCAAGTATACCATAAACACATGAAGTAGTCAGAGTACATCCTGGAAAGGTTGGCATTGACAAACAGGTCCTTTTGTTATCTTGTACAAGATGGCACCTGTTAGCAGATGTTGACATTAGCCCTAACTGTCCATCTCTTACAGGTCCTAAACTGGTGTGGTGTGACTGAGTAGTTCTGTAGACTTCACAGGGACTGCTCACGTAGGAGAACATCCTTGAGGTTGTGGCCTTGCACAGGGTAATGACTCAATGAGCAGTGTAAGAGATGTTAATGGCGGAAAACTCATGCAACTTTCTCTGAGTGCAGAGAGACTGAACATCTGTATGAGTAATATAAATGCTTAAGCACTCTAGATTTATGTAGCTGCTTTTGGCTCTTGTGTTTCAAAAGTTCAGGTGTAATGCGATATTCATTTTTTGTCGAAAAAAGGCTTGTATTTTGTTTCGACTGTGAATTAAATGCTAGTCATGTTCCCATATCACAACCATGTTGGACCGACTGTTTAAGTTCAATGGTGTACTTGAGGTTATTTCACGTAGTAGTTATTCTCCGAAGATTACTATGTCATGTACTTTATTACATGCCTAAATGGAGATATGAAGTACTCATTTGATTCATTTCTGTTACCTATCTGTATCTGCAAGTACACTTTTAGCAAATGCTTTATTCAATTGCATCAATTCTATAAGTTTTCTGGCCTTTTACCAAAATGTGTTAAAAATGTGCAAGTGAGTGAATCTTCAGCTGGTGTTGCACATCTAGGAGGAACACATATTTTAAATTTGAGTTTTCTGTAGTACCAACTCCTTGTGCTGTCCATGTCTACCTCAAAAGCACCATTACTGTAGTATTTAGCATTCAACAATATTTTTCTAGAAAACTTCAATTGTGATTGTTTTTCTCATTCTCAGATTGCTTCCTGTCACATTAATTTTTATAAGTAATCTTCACTTTCATTTTTATGTAATTATTTGCAAGTGTGCGAGTGATTTGACAAAAGGTCTACTTTTTGATCTGGATTATATGCCAAGGTAACTTCAGCAAGTTGAGACGAGGTGGAACTGGTTAAAGGCCACATTTGAATCAAAAGCTGTGTTTGTATTAACCTCTGAGAAACATGAGAGGACCGTGCCTAATTACTTAAAAGAGACTCGACAAAAGTGGATTGCAGCTTGTTGTTGTTCTTATTTCTTTGATAGCTCGGAATAATCTCCAAGAAATATGTGGGCTTCTTTCTCAGATTCTTGAAATTTGATCACAGTGCAAAATTGTCCTTTGGCACAAACCCAGAAATACACATCTTTGCATGATGCACCTGGACATATGTGGCAGGTCTGGTAGAATCAGCTAATTAACAACACAGGCTTAAACAGGCACCTCATCTGGCAGTGTAGTTAGTTGCCTGATGGTGCTCAGCAGGATTTGGTAGTGCTTTTTATTTTTCTATCCTAATGGTCTGCTGCCCACCTAATTTTGCCTTATTGTCAGCCACTACTTACCGCAGCTTGAGGCCCTCCCAGGAGGCTAAATTATTATCAAAGGATTAGGGAGATGTAGCCTTGCAGCTCTGACATTTCTGATTACTTGTCTATGCCAGAACACTAATTAGCTGTGACTAATTAAGAAAAATGTTCCTGCCATAGAAAACCATTTAAAAGAACTGAGAAGTAGAAAAGCAATTGAAAAGCTGAGCAGTGCTCAGATTTGCCGATGCTCTTTAGATTTTCACCAAAGTCTTAACTCACCTTTAATTACGTCTAATATTTTATAGGGAAAATAGAAAGCTCTTGATATGAGAACCACTCTGCAGTTTTCTCCTGGCCTAAAAACATACTTGTCATTTTAAAACAGTTTGTCCTGTCTTTTTTGTAAAAGAATGAATTTTAGAGAAAACTGTAGGCAGTGTCACCAAATGTAGACTGAAAAAGTGAATTCTATTAACATGCTCAAATATATGAAACTATTCTGCAAGGTGAAAGCAACATCTTGCAAATTTGCTGTTCAAAGTTTTTTCAAAGTCACTAAATTGTTCCTGATATTTTCAAGTAGATTTGCCCCATTTTTTGAGGCAGAAATATCTGTAAAATACCAAGAGTTCATTTGAAAGCTGAAAAATGTAACCCATGACTGATTTCATACAGTATGTAAGTTTTCCTTGATTTTTTTTTCTGGAATATGCTGTGAAAAGGAGTGCCCACTCTTGGAAGGTGCTGATTATGCTACTGTGAACCCTGCAAAGCTCAGTGCTGTTGAAATCAATAGGACCACAACAGACTTAAAGCAATTCACATGCTTCAGCATTTGCTGCCTCAGGATCAGAATTTTCAGCACTCTGTAAGCTCTTTTGCACTGTGGCTGAGTATGTTTTCTCTAGAGGAAAGCATAACACATTGGCTGGTTTTGATAGGTTTTTGACATTTCCTCACTTCTTAATTTTTATGCCATTTTAAATTTCTGAATTTCTATTTTGTATGGGTATCAAACAGCCCAAAAAGTTAGCAAAAGGGTTTTCTCAAGATATTATGTATCCCATAGTCCAGTCTGCATTTAGTATTCATGGAATGGATGTCTGCCACCTTTTTCACACTAATTCAATCATATTATTTTAATCTTCCCAGTGGGGGAGTAAGAAACTATGAAATAGATATTCTGATATCTCACTAAAAGATCTCTTTGCATATAAAAGGGAAGTAGAGAATTATTTTTCAGGGCACTCAATCTCATGTCCTGATACTGAGAATTTCTTATGCTGTCCTAACCCCTTAATTTCTTTGACTTGTGTTAGAAGCTCACTGTTTTTGAAAAAAGAACAATGTATAAATTGCTATAAAAAGGCAATTTAAAATGACTCAAAAGAGGAAAACAAATGGAAAAAAAAAACCTCTTAAACGATCTTAAAGCATATTTTATTTTTTTTTCCTGAGGGAATTTTATTGGTTGGGGTGAAACTACAAGAGTTTTTTTGCTTGTTTGTTTGGGGAGGGGCTATAACATTTGGAACTTCCAGTACAGTTTCCTCATAGACATTTCTGGTCTGTACTGCTCGTTCATTTATTTAACTTAGTTAAATGCATCTATCCATCACTCACAGTATCCATTCACTAAAAACAATAACAAATTCTACCAAATAAAAGAGAACTCCTTCCAACATCCAGGCACAATTTAGTCCTTTAACCTTTTTATCCCGCCAGACACAAAGTGGCAGCATCTCATTCCAGGCACTGCACTTTTTTTTTCTTATCTAGATGGCTTGAAATGTGTCTAGCAACTTAATGGAATCAATTGAGCGTGGACAACTATAAAAATATAAAATAGCACTGAAACTTTAGATGAGTCTGTCAGTAAGTGTTAACTGTGGCTGCAGCTTTCACATTCTACACAGTCAAGAGAAATCAATAAGGATTGTACCATTTATATTGTCTTATCTAATGTTTGTTCACCATGAAGTGCCAGGCACAAGCACCATCTAGGGAATATTGATTTCTTGATGTACTGTAATTCACACACATATAAACAGCAGGAGAACCTTGTGGTTTCTCAAACCTCACTTGCGGGTTTGATATTTATACTTGTATTTCATTTGGGTCAAGCTTAGTTTAAAAAAAGAAAATCAAGCAAAACTCTGCATGGGTGTTCACAAATAGACACACAACCACACTGTTGATCATATTGCAAGGAAAATAGTGCCAGAAAGCTTAAGAATAATCTAGTTTTACTATAATTGGTCTGGAGTAACAGAAAGAGGTTACTATGTTGTAAATCAAAATTTACAATTTAAATAGTACCAGGTGAGGATGCTGCAAAGTGCTTTGGCAACGTCAGTGATTCATCAGTGGAAAGAGCTTCTCAACCTGTTTGATCTCAGGGATCCGAAGCTTTAGTCCTGATTTAAATGTGCAAAAGTCTTGACCTATATAGAGATTATTTTCTTTATATAGTTTTCAAGTGTTTCATCATATATTTTCTTAATTCACAGAGCATTTACTATCCTATGTACTTACACTGCACTGAAAGTGTTTACAGTATGCAAGAAAAATTGTACAAATAATAAACAGAAAAATCAGCTCCAAAATAAAGTGATGCAGCTGTAAAATCTGCATAGCTGTTTTAGTGTACACAGGCAACAGGGTCAGAGATGGAAAGGTGCAAACCAGGCACCTCCCCAATCCAAGGACACTTTCTCCAGAGAAATGAGGGGAGGAGAGAAGCAAAAGGAAGGCAGGAGGCTGGACCTCTGCTCCACATTAGCGCAGCTCAGCATGGTGCCCAATCGATGCGGTGTAGGAGAGGAGTGGCTACACCACTGCGCAACTCCCTATCAACTTCACAGCTGCATCCAGCCCTGTCATATGCCACTGCAATAACACACAGAGTAAATGGATGATGAGTCAGGATTGTTGAGGTGGAAATAAATGAGCTGCCTGTAAATGTTCACCCAGAGGAACCCAGGGTGTTTTAAATACTCTAATTAAAATATGTACTTAACCTTGTTCCACATGGAGCAGCAAGTATAAATAGAAGACTCTAGGACAAGAGCTACTAATGTGAGTGTAAAAGCCACTACACAGACTTTGGCTCAACTTTAGTCCACCTCACTTTCAGTAGTTGATGCAGAGATTGAGAATATGCCCACTTTAAGGGAGAGATGCAGCTCACAGGGGGACTCTACCACCCCCCTGAATCATCCGTCCTTTACTGATGCTTTACTCCAGGGAGTCCCTGAGGAGTCCCAGATGACTGGGCAAAAGCAGAGTTAGGTGTCTCAGTTACATGCACTACAGACAGAGTAAACCTGGACCTTAGGTGTGAGCTTAGGAAAAGCGCTTAGCATTTGTGCAGCAAAGCACTTTTGTAGGGTTTGTAAAACTAGATCCTGATAGCAAGAGGCTGGGGTTATAACGAGTAAATACTTGGTCATTTTGCATTATGTTCAGTTGTTTATTTTAAGGATCCAAGCTGGCTTTCATTTCAAGGTCACTCAAGTGATGTTCCCCCCATTCTGTGCCTTGGAGGATGTTTGCAGATATACCCAAACTGCAACACAACACACAGCATAGCAAGACTGACAGTGTTTGCTCCAGAGAGTTTTAGCACCAGAATAACCTATGGAAGTACTGTTCACAGATGGACTGTGTATCCAGAGCGGAGTAGGGAAACTGTTTATATTGTTAGTCTCTCGCGGTCATGAGTACGATGTTAGTACCTAGTGTTTAAAATCAGAACAGCAACATTACATATGTCCAGATACAGAAGGAAGTTATGCATAGCTAATTTTGCAAACTTCCAGTTTCCTAGTGCATCTACCATATGTGAAGAACTCAGGGAAAAAAAATGAAGATCACAAATATTATAAAGTAGCATAAATATTGTAAATTGCTGTTTAGCAACCAATGTGCAGTGCTGGGAGAAATGAGTACTGTATATTTTGTATTAAAAGTTTATATTTATTTGTGAATTGGCAGCAGTTCCATAGCAACTAGACAGCTTCTAATTATAACTCTAAAATACGAAAAATTTACTTTCCTCCTAAAAGATAAGCTTTTCATATGTTAGATGTCCTTTTTTTTATTTCAGATCAATATCCCTTTTGCCTAGAAGTTTCAAAGATGCTTAATATGGTTTTAAATGAGCCCTGTTCTCTATCTTCTCCTCATTACTCATTTCTGAAAACTAGCCCACCTAATTTATTTCCTTATATCACCAAGATATCTCATCCGCAACTGTTCACTTTGTTTTTATGAGTCCTGCTGAACAAGATCTTTCTGTCAAGGTTTGGGTTCCTCTTTCTGTTGAGCTCCTTTCCCAGAGAAAAAAGTGGTGTTTATACCCAGACAGAGTTTGTAATCTGAAATTAGCAGCTAAAGAAATCTTGGTCCTGATCCCTCTATCACACGAAATACTAGTGTTGAAGCAGGCAGTACTATGTGGTTTCTTTCTCCTCCTTTCCTGGTACAAAAGTAATTAAAAGCTGTAATTTAGGCTGTGAAAATTTTTTCCGCATTCCCAAGACAAAGTTCAAAAATTCAGGCCTGGAAGAGGAAGCAACACATGGAAGCTGGATGAAAGCCTGAGACGTTTCTTGGTAAGTGGTGCTGAGCATTAGAAGTTGGACATTGGTGGGGTGGAAGAGGAGGGTGTCAAGGGCTCTGTGCAAAGTAGGAACACGTGAGGTAACATGAGGCTAAGAGTGTTACTGCAGAATGAGTGACACAGCAATAGGGGGACTTTAGGACACATAAGTGAAGTAGTACTCCATCACTGCCCATAAAATGGAGGTACAATTCTAACTCTCAGCACAGTCGTAATGTCAGCTGTTTCCCTCATATTCATTTTGCTGTGAAACTTATGCCACAAAAAAAAGTTTCTCCAATCATACCAGTGTTTTGAGTCAAAAGGGGAGAGATTTTTCATGTTTCAGAGAAATAATACAAACTTCTTGGGGGGAACTGTTGATCTGCTAGAAGGCAG
>NW_010193987.1:0-8627 GCF_000695765.1 Mesitornis unicolor | reverse complement strand
GGGGCCGTAGGCCCGGGATGGTGGCGCAGGGCCTCCCTGAGGGGAGGGGCGGCCGGGCTGCGCTGACGGCGCCGGGGCGGGAGGGCCCTTGGAGCGCGGCGGGACGTCTCCGCATCTCCGTGCGCGGTTCCGGGCTGTGTTGACCGACTTCTCCTTGTCCCTTCCAGGTGAACGTCCCGAAAACCCGTCGGACCTACTGCAAGAAATGCGGCAAGCACCAGCCGCACAAAGTCACCCAGTACAAGAAGGGGAAGGACTCGCTCTACGCACAGGGTAGAGATGGGGGCTCTGCAGGGGCTCTGGGGCACGGCCTGGGTGATGGTTGTGGGCCCCGAGCATGCAACTGTGGGACAAGGGGGGGATTGCTCCTGATGGTTTGTGTGGCTGCAGGCTGAGGTCTGCTGGGGTTTGGTAAGAGTGCCGGTTGTGTTTGTAGCACATCTCACGTTGTTGCCTAAACGGAGCATTTTCTTGTAGGAAAAAGACGCTACGATAGGAAGCAAAGTGGCTATGGGGGCCAGACAAAGCCCATCTTCCGTAAGAAGGTGAGTACTGCTCCTGGAAGGAGGACTTCAGAGTTCTTGGCAGTCCACATGCCCAGCTGAAGAGGGACGCTTCAGCCTCCTGCAGCTTTGGGGTGGGCCTGCGCTCGGGCCGTGTTATGGCAGCTCTGTGCTGGTCGTGCTGTCCAGGGAGAGTAAGTTCCCTATCCACATTTGCTCATCCATTTGCTGCCCCTGTCTCCTGTAGACGTGGGTTTTTTTTTCAGGAGTGATGTAGCGAGTGCTTGCAGAGCAGGGAGCCTTGATGCTGTAGGGGAGTGGGGTTTTGGTGGAAGTGATGCTTTTAATGAGTGTTTACCTCATTGCTTGCCAAAGTGAAAGGGAGACTGCTGCTTGCTTTCCTTACATTCTGGAAGTGGTAGCACTTCTTCACTGAAACTTTCTGGCAGGTTTGCAAGGCTCCCTGCATAGTGAGGCTGTCTTTGCTGACAAGGGTACGATAGAAGTGAAGTGTGCACAACTCCTCAGGGTCCCGCAGAACACGATACTGTGTTCTTGCAGGCTGCTGTCTCCGGGGAAATCCAGGAGAAATCGCTGAGCCAGTAAACGGGAGCTGCTGCGTTAGGGCTTTCCCAGGAGTCTCAGAGCAGCAGTGGAAAGGCAGCAGTGCGTTCTGTTACAGATGAGTTGCAGAACCCTGCTGCCGTCGTCCTTCAACGTGTACCTGGGACTGTAGCCTTGCAGCACGCTTTCCCTCTGCGTACCTCCTGCCAAGGAGTTGGGGCAAAGGTGAAATCTGTGTTATTTACAGTACAGAGAAGCACAACCTGATGGGCTGATTGGTTACAGTTTTTGTGTGAACTGCTTAGTTCTTGTGGAGCTACTTGGCTCGTTGCTGGGAAGCTTTGGTGTTGTGGAGAGGTTCCAGCAAGAAGAAATGAACGAGACAGCAGTTTTTCAAGGGACTTTCTGCCAGGAAGTGAGGACGCCTTGCAGAAAACTCTTGTGCAAGCAGGGTAGTGCTCTCACAGTTTGGTGCTCTTGACCCGTACGTTCCCATCCTCACTTGTTTCTTCCCAGTCAGCATTACATGAATGATTGGCTGACGTGTGTATCTGGTGCTTATGGCTCTGTCCAGCTGCTGCAGTGACCTTGCAGCTTTGGATTCTTCCCTCTGTAGTCTTGATTTTCATCTGACTTCTCAGTAGCTGCAGGTCAGCTGTGTTGGTAGCCTTTTTCTTTATGCTTTGAGAACGAGCTGCTGAATCTTGAGGAGTGCAGATAACAGACTTTGCCTGCTTGTGAGTGCTTTGTTCATTGATGCGCTCTGCTCCTCTCATCACCAGGCTAAGACCACTAAGAAGATTGTGCTGAGGCTGGAGTGCGTGGAGCCCAACTGCAGGTCCAAGAGGATGTTGGCAATCAAGAGGTGCAAGCACTTTGAACTGGGAGGAGACAAGAAGAGAAAGGTATGATTGTGCACGGAGTGGCTGAGGAAGGGTGGCAGCATTGAGTGGTGAATAAACTTGCTCTGTCTTTTCCTTTTTACAGGGCCAGGTGATCCAGTTCTAAGCTCTATCCTACTCCTTGCTCTGGACCATATTAAAGTGTTTGGAAGTGATTGGTTGCTTGGTCTTGTGTATTTTCTGTTGGTGGGGTGGGACTTGCAAGTACATCAACCTAACAGGAAGGTGTTGCTTGCAAAGCTGGTAAGGGAGTGAACAGTTTGAAGGCTTTTGGGAAAAACAGAACCTGCTGATGTCTGGAATCTCTTCACTGTGTCACCCAAGAGGTGCTTTAGAGCATACCTCTTGCAAAGCTGGTAAGGGAGTGAACAGTTTGAAGGCTTCTGGGGAAAAACAAAACCTGCTGATGTCTGGAATGTCTTCACTGTGTCACCCAAGAGGTGCTTTAGAGCATACATGGAGCTTGAAGCTTTGGTGGATTTTTGCACCAGTGGCTTCTGTGCGTGCGTGTTGTGCTGGTGCTTTTCTCCAGACTTAGCTGGAGTGCTGGACTGTGACCTGTGTGCAGTGGCTGTAACAGAGCTGCGTGCCTGTGGTTCCCCCAGCTGTGTGCTGTCACACTGACACTGATGTGTGACAGGCCATAGCTGCCTGCCCCTGTGTGTGACTGCTGCTGGCACCTCTCAGAATTTTCCTTAAAAAAAAATGTCCAAGCACAGCACTGAAGTTTAAAGCGAGCAATGGGCAACCACTGAAGGAGTGATACGTTACAGGACGGCTGACGCTGGGGGCTTGGGATCGTGCACTGGAGGCAGCAGCACCCTGTGAATAGGAAGTCCACTGTCAGCAGTTGAATGTGGAGCATTCTCTAAAGAGTAACTTTCTCGTAGTGGAAACAGAGCTGGAAGATGGAGAGATGCCTCTTCCTAGGGACTGAGAATGCTCAGCTACCAAACGGTGGCAGAACTTGTATTTTTGCTTATTCAGTCCTGGCTGATGTCATTGGTTGTATCAGACTCCTGTTGCTTAAGCTGTCAGCATCAGTGGCTTTGGCCTCTGCCTGAGCTGGACTGCACAGCTGCATTGTAACACTGACAAGTTTCACAGGAACTTAGTGGCTGGAACAACCTGGCCTGTTTTCTAAACCCCAATTTCATGTCATACACCATGCTGTACTTCTGTACAGTGGAATGAAGTAAAAGCTTAGCCTTTTTAAGGGACGCTTTAATCAAAGTGCTTAATCACAGAAAGAAGAACACATCAAGATACCCTGATTGTGCAGTAGTCAGAAGAGAATGTACTTGTACACGGTGGCTGCATAAGTGATTTAAGTAGCCACCTCCTGTCATGGAAGGACCTGTGTTACTTGACCTAAAGGCTACTGCCAGCAGTGGGAAGCAAGCACAGGTTATTTGGAAAGCAGCTCACCGACGAAGGGGAGCCCAGTGGTCCCAGAAAGGGGGGACACTGTCACCTAAAGGGAAGTGACAGCCATTGGTAAGAGGAAGGCTCCTGGGGTAGGGAGAAGCCCTCAAAAGCTGACTCCTAAGGTGTGATGTGTAATTGCTTTTATACTAAGCAAGCAGCTGCTAAGAAATGCAGTGATTTAGGCCAGTCCCTGAGTTCTCAGAAGGTGAAAGTAGATGTCCATGCTTTGAGGAATAGCAGGAGCAGCTTTTCTTGTTGGACTGTGCTCCCCAGGCTGGCAAAGCAAGAGCAAGGCAGCCAGGGTGCATTTCCCTGTTGTCCCTGAAATGCTCAGAGAGCTGTAAGATGCTGCATGCATCCTTAGCATTTCTTTGGTAGTGGCAGGAGGCATTAACATGAGTTGCTGCCCTGTGGGGGCCCTTACAGCCCCTGGGAGAAGGAGCTAGGTGAGATGACGGAAAGGGTAAATGGAAGAGAAGCAGCACCCCTTTCTCTGCCATCTCTTGGCGATGGAGTGATGGGTATTTGTAACATTAGGTTCAGAGTCCACATAGAAGCAGTTGAGTAGTGAATACCTGAAGAGAGCAAAGGCACCTGCTTGGAGGAAGGAGACAAGACTCCTTGTGACAAACGCGGACAGCGTCTGAGGCTCACAAAATGATTGTCCTTGTGCCTCCTACAGTGCCGTTACTTTCACCAGCACCGTGCCTGTTGGGTTCACCTCCACGTTCAGGGAGGAGACCCAGCTGTAAACTCCCAAGTCCCTGCTGGCTGGCAGGACCTGCCGGACGGAGCACGCTGGGTTGCAGGCCAGCCCATTGCCGAGGAACGCGAGGGAGAAGGTGAAGTTCCGGGGTCCCCCAATCTCCTGCTGGTTCAGCACCGCCACAGCGTGGGCTTGGCCAGACAGGGGCCGCTCCCACAGCTCAAAGTTCTTGTCCTGCCAAGGAGAAAATAAACCTGAGGTGTACGTTAGGGGATGCAGAACTGATGATCTTCATGCCTGTATGTTGAAGCCCCTGTTCCCAAACCCTGAGCACACTTGTGTCCCCTTTTGGAGGGGGCTGGCTGCCCGTGTCCCACACCATGCCCCCAGCCTGGTCCTGCCGTACCTTGGTGATTCGGTATCCTTGCTTGCCCAGCGGATCCTGGTTGATGGCAATCACCTCTTTGTTCTGGAGCAGCCACTTGGCCTCGGGACTGATGTGCCGCAGGTCATTGGACATGAAGAGGGGAGCTGCCATAATAGCCCACATTGCCATCTGGGTCACTGCCTGGTCCCAGCTCAGCCCAAAGTTTCCAATCACCAGCTGTGACACAAAAACAAAAGTGCCCAGTAACGCTGCGTGCCAAGGAGAAATGGCCAGCAACCGGAGCACTGGTAAATGACAGGATGTTGAGGGTGGGACCCCTATTTTGGGACTGGTTAGATGGGCTGAGTGCCAGGAGCAGGACCAGCTGGTTGGGAAAGGCAAGGCATGACTAGAGCAGCAATTTAGGATAAGCCACTGATGGAGGTAAAGGATCCTTGACTGGGTAGACCGTGTTTAAGAATCTGCTTTTGGATGCAGCTATTCCTTTCTTGCAATGCTGGCACCCAGCATGGCACTGGGGTTTTCTGTCTGGTGGGAGATGAGCACTTTGGACACTGTGTCCCACTGCCACACTTGTGTTCTGAACTGGCGCTGCCTGTAGAGGCTGCATTACACAGAGACAGCGCTTACTCGTTACTGTATGTAGATGTAGTTCTCTTTTCCAGCCAGAGATCATCTCACCAAATTCCTGCTCCTAGGGACCTGCCAGAGCCCTTCTCCTCAGTGTTTCTCCCCTGATTCTCTCCCTCCCCATCCCTCTCAGCCTACAGCCAAGGAAAGGACTTTTCGCTGGTTCTGCAGGGGAGGTGGGCGTTGCTTTACTTACCATGTCAGGGTCATTCCAGCCCCCTGGCCCAGCTACCTTCACAATGCTGTCCTGGTGAAGTGCTGTCCAGTCCAAGATACTCTTGATGCTGCTCCAGGAATCATAGACATCAAAAAAGTTCCTCCAGTGATTGCAGTACTGTTTGATCTCCGTGTAATTGGGCTGCCAAAACAATGAGTGTGATTAGCCAGAGAGCCTGGGTGTACAAAAACAAGACTACACAAGGCTAGACTGGATCAGGGATAATTTGGGGAAATATGGTGACACCTTCCATCACCAGCTATCTACGATGATCTAGTGCTTGTTGGTTCCCTAGGACACCTTGTGTCCACTAACTCCATGTCCGTGCTCCATACAACGCTATTGCTTTCCTTGAGAACAACTGTGGCCACCTAGCTCTGTTAGAAAATTCCTTTGAGCACTATTTTACTGAAGGTGTGATGAGGTCACTGGGATTAAACTGTGACATCCCATAATTATTGCCATTTCCGAGGTTTACACCCTTTGGTGACTAACACATTTAACTCCCAGTGGGAGGGAATAGCAGCATCCCATCACGGTGGCACCGGGGAAGCCAGCTATGGGTAGAGAGTGGCACATGGGTCATGGACCCTGGTGGCCAAAATCTGTCTGTAAACAACGTGGAGAATTCCTATTAAATGGGCTGTCCAAAAGTCTCTCTCCTGGTCCCTAGAGGTGACCTGAGGCTGAGTCTGCAGCACTCTGCATCCAAGAGGAACATCACCAAACTGTCCACTAGCTGTGTGTCTGCATTGCCAGTGCTTTGTTGCTCGGTTCCCTGGAGACAGAAAGCAGACAGATGCTGCCGAGGTTTTTGGCATGCTCCAGCTGGACCGCTTCAGGATCCTACTGAATTCTTTTCAGCAGAGTAACGACTCGCCTCAGGGATACTTCAGGGCTCTACAGGAAAAAGTGGCTTTCCTCCACCTTACAGTCTTTTTCTCCATCAGACCAGAGAGCAGCAAGTTTCTCAGGAGGCTGTTTTGCAACCTTAATGCTTTTCTGTTCTTCCCACTTTCAGCCCCAGGATAAGCCCTGAGAAACATCTCTTACCTGCTGCACAGGCCTCAGGTAAAAAGGCCACTCACAGGAGTACACAATGCTCCTTCCAGTCTTGTTCAGGGCCAGAGACATGCGCCTGTAACCTAAGGGAAAAGGACAGACAGAGGTTACACAATCTCCCTGGTTGAACAGAGGAACTAATCCAATGTCACAGGTCCAGGTTTCAGTTCAACTCTTGCAAAACCAAGGCTGAAGCCGTTATCACGGCTGAAACGCCACAGGGAGGACAGGGGAGTTTGTAGTCTGCAGTCTCCCGCCTCCTAAGAACAGGTGAGCTTCTCTGCAGCTTTTCTACAGGAGACATCGGTGGGCTTACTGCTCTGAGACTGCTGATCAGTTTGTACATACAGCCATGGGAAGAGGCTGCGGGTTTGCTGTGTGGCATTTCTTCCTCTGGATATCCGAGAAATACAAATTGGTATCTATCAAGCTGCTGGGTAATGTTGCAGGAGTATGTTTTTAGAAGGCATTTGCACCATATGGATCAGGAATGCAAAAGCACTAGATTTTTTTCCTGTCCCTGTCCCCAGACAGCCCTGTTAAGTCCCTTTTAATCAGCGGAGAGGGAATGAAAAGTTGGCTCTCCCCCTGGAACTGCTTCAATACAACTGGGTTGCATCTGGGTTACACGCATAATCCAATCAGAGCTGTCACTTAGGGTGCTGAGCTGTGCTCCTGGCTGCAGCAGCTGGCATGTGCCCCACCAACGGGCTTTGACGGGACTGTCACTTGGGCAGGTTCTCCCTGCCAGGCAGAACCAGAGCTGCATGCAGGATTCCTATTGCCAAACACCACGGTGCTGACTGTGCCAGGACCGAGAATGCAGTCAAGAGAAAACAGCCTTGGGAGTTGCATCGTTCTCCTCATAAATCTGCTCCTGTGGCACTGGGATTTGCTCATGCTCGCAGAGTCCACAGCAAAGCGCCCTTGGCACAGTGAGCTACTGAGCTTTCAGCTGCTCGCTTCACAGCCTGTGTGCAACTTCTAAACTAGCATTTACACTGGTGTGCTTTAAAATTAAAACCTCAGTAGGATTTTCATGCCAGAATTCTCTTTTTTTATCTGTTAAAAGCCCCAATAACTGCCCTTTTTATGGCTGACACAAGCTGTTCTAGCTTCAAGCTGATCCATGTTGACATGGCCTCACCAAAGGGATTAAGGGTTAAGTGTGTGAAACGCCTTAAGCTCTCCTGTAAAGGCCCTGCAGAAGGGCAAAGGCTCTTTTATATTATGAACTGAGGCAGCAGTCTGTGCAGAGAGACCCTGGAGTACGCACTCAAATGTTTCTGTGCTTGGCCTGATGAGGTCTCTGGTGTGAGAAAGCTGCTTTTTCAAGCTGTGCATGCCAGTGAAAGCTCTAGGATGCTGAACTGATAAAAAACGCTTGCGCCAGCAACACTACCTTAGGCTTGGGAACAGAGCCTCATACCTGCTTTTGTAAGCAAATCCTTTAAATGAGTATGCTCAGGGAAAATCACCTCCCTGGAGTCCACCCTGGGCCTAGAATTGCTGCTGCCTGCAGAATATTCCCACCCCGTGGCTTGGTGCTGCCTTGAGCCTGCGCCTACCTTCTGCCAGCAGCTCCAGGGAGCCAGAGTTGCAGCCATCAAACTTCAGCAGGTCCACACCCCAGGAAGCGAACGTTTGGGCATCCAGGTCGTAGTAGTTGTAACTGCCAGGGAAGCCAGCACACGTCTTGTTCCCGACATCACTGTAGATTCCCAGTTTAAGCCCCTTGGAGTGGACCTGTGTTTGCAGACAGAAAAAAGAACTGGGGATGGAGCAGCAACAAGGCAGAAGGAAGTAGAGCTGGGGCCGCAAGGGAAGCAAAACCCCACTCTGGCAGGCAGGGCCTTAGCTCAGCAACCATTCCCTACCCACCCGTTCCTCTCCTCCTCTGCTCCCAGGGTGGCTGCAGGTCAGGTCCCCGACTTGTCACTGCCCTACACTGTGGCAGGTGGCACTCACATAGTCGGCCAGCTTGCGGATCCCGCTGGGGAACCGTTTTGGGTCAGCCTGAAGCCTGCCGCGTCCATCCCGCATCGGTGCCATCCAGCAGTCGTCGATGCAGACAAACTCGTAGCCCGCGTCCCTCCAGCCCTCGGCAACCATCACGTCGGCCATGTCCATGAAGAGCTGCTCGCTGGGCACGGGGAGGTGGCACGATCAGGAAAGAAAGCAGAGAACGTGGCAGCCCCATTTCTAGCACTGACACAGCAACTGGGCC
>NW_010193986.1:0-3788 GCF_000695765.1 Mesitornis unicolor | reverse complement strand
GTTCTGCTTCACATCCACTTTGTAGTTTAAATTGGAGGCTGCGGATCCAGTGAAAGATTGCACTTGCTCATGAGGTACTTCAAATCTTTTTGTGTTAGGATCAGTGATCTGCACATATTTAAACAACAGAAGAGTTGAACCTTTAAAACTACTGCCTAATTCAAACATTTTTCAGAATTAACCATAGTTCAGGCTTGAGATTTTCTTTCCCTTATCCTGATGTCCTCTTCTGCCTTCATTGTTATTCACTTCCAACTTTGACCATTCATTTTCAGCCCTTTCCTTCCTAATATGCAACCCTGTGTTTCCCTAGCAGGAACCGAGTGCAAAATGAAGGTCTCCCATAGAAGAAGCCCTGCTCAGCTCCAGAACCCATCAATAGCCCCCATTCATGGCATGGACTATTGAATTTTCCATAGAAAATATAAATAATTGGAAGGGCTAATGTCTGTCAAGATGACTGAGAAATATGGGCAGGCCATACATAAAAAGTATGTAAATACATTTATGCCCAAAATTCTCCTGTGATGAGGAAAATAAGGTAGATAATATAAAACCTGAGCTTTCCAAAGGTCTCAGTATTTCATGCAGAAATCCGACTGTGCTAAACCCTTGTTAACCTGATATATTGCAACATCAGAGAGGACAAAGAAAGGAGGAGCCGAGCACTCAATTTGAGTCATGAGGATTGGATCAGAGGGATTAATCTAGCCCTCCTAACCTCACTGCACTGTAACAGTCAGCCTAAAATCTTGCACAGAACGTGAACGCTAAAGCAACAGAAAAAAGATCAACCTTGAACCGGAAGCGATTTGGTGTCTGATACTCTGCCGTAAGTAGGACAGTGTCGATATCGTTTCCAAAGAGGGAAGGTGATGGCAGCCTTTTTAATGTAGTCTCAAATCCTTGGAAAAAACATGTTTCAATGTTATTATGTTGAATCAGACATCAACCTGTCCATGAATTGTGGAATTCAGCCCACAGCTTACCTGCCTGAGTTGATCTTGTTGACCCATCCACTTTATACCCGTAGTTTGAAGAGAAAAAACACCAGGGCACACTGGTGTCACTCTCAGGGCTCCAGCAGCAGCCACGCAGGGTGCAGGTCCTCTAATTCAAGAACATGAGGGACACAAATGAGTTAATTTTACACAAATAAATGCCTTATACTAAAACAGTTAAAATGCAGTGTATTTTACCCCAAACATCAGAAGCCTTAATAATAACTGCAATCAGATCAACCCTTTCTCTGCAACTCTACTGAGTAAATTCGATGGCATAGAATACACTAAATTGAAAGTATTTTTTCTGGATTCAGTTTAGAAACTTGCTTATTAGACATTCATTCTTTTTTAAAACCACAGGATCCACAGGTGAAATGAACATCTAAAAAACAACTATTGAAACATTTGAGCTGTGACAGATGCAGTATAGTCTGACCAAAAGTCACACACTGGAGAGGGAGTAAAAGTTATAGTTGGCTTAACATCTGCTAAAGACCTGGTTAAACATCTACATATGCATGATTGATCATCATATAAAATATCTACATTTTAATGTCATTTTCCAGTACCAGAAATCTTCAGATTACTTCTGCACAACCTCAAATTGAGATAAATAAACTTTTTTTTTAATAAAACTCCCAAGCAAATAAACCTACCTTTTAAAGAATATATCTCAATGTAGTGCATCAACCTTTACACATTTCAGCATTCTAATAACCTGCAGTACTTTTGTTTTGCTGTTAGAAATTAACTCACGTGCTGTTTGCCTGAGTTTTATGTTTGAAGATAAGATTTGGTTAATACATCAATAAGTTTCCACACATTTTCTCACATTAAAAACCCAACTCATTACTTAGGGCAAAGGGCAGCAGCAATACAAGCTTCACTGAGGGCAAAGGGGAATGTCCGTAAGTGATCTCAGGTATCTTAATCCAACATGCAGATCTTCAAGACTTTTTCCTCCACCTGCCTACTAGCAGAAGCTGTTTCTGCCTTCATCTGATTGTGCTCAAATGTTTTCGGTGTTTGTGCCATGCATATTTAAAATATTCTGCAGCTTAAAAAAGGTGGAGAAGGTCCAAAATCTCGATTGCTGCTGTCTTAGATGGCACTTGTTTTAGGGTTGCAGGTCAAATCCCTGTCTCAGCCTCTGAACAGAGCAAAGATAAGCCAGCTCCATCCCAGAAATCATGCAAGTGTGGAAGGAAAGCACAGAGGGAGCTTACAGAGCCACTGGTTTGGGAACTTTTAGTGCATCTATTCAGTAACAATTGCAGAGCACAGAAATCTCTGCAAAATCACCCAAGATAAAACACAGATCCAGCAGAAAGATAAATGTTTCTCTCTGCCATGCACTCGTCACATCAGAAAACATGTCTTCTGTTATTTTCATATGGTTCCAACCAAAAACTACGGTTGGAGGAGAAATACAGTGATTTATTTTCCCCCACATTGATCCAGAAATCAGTGAACTTTCTAAGGCTGTGAAAAGCCCATGCTCACTTTCCACCTTC
This sequence comes from Mesitornis unicolor, assembly GCF_000695765.1. NCBI lineage: Eukaryota > Metazoa > Chordata > Aves > Mesitornithiformes > Mesitornithidae > Mesitornis > Mesitornis unicolor. The sequence goes on along the minus strand of NW_010193986.1, from coordinate 1,270 downwards.
CCAAGTCCCACCATGAGAACTCCCTGTTTCCCATTTTATAAACTAGTTCAGTCTAAATGAAAAGCACCCATCCTCTTCAAGACTGCAGAGATCACAGCTTTGCTCCCTTACTTCATTTACTTAATTTCCCTCATACATGAAGGAATATCCTAAACACATAAGAACAGAGTTGCTACCTCTATCCTCTTTTCCCTTCCCAGACCAGTGACTATCCCATGCAATGCAGAGTAGCTTGAACAATAGATTTTCCTAACAGCTGGTAGTTCAAGCACCTGCATTCCCAACTTCATAAACATGTTTTTCTTTTTTCCCCAGCTACTACTTGTGAATATTTGTTGACTATTTTCAGCAGTCTCTTTACAGTCCAGTGATATTCTTTTAGCTAGATCTTATTCCAGTGGATTTGTAAGCTATAGTTTTTTATTTCTGTGGCACATCAAGTTTGACACATAACAAAGTAAATACAGAAGTGCAAGACTGGATATGCCTGGCACAGGGAAAGGAGCAGAGTCCATCCAAAGACACTAGAGAGGCTGTTATAAAAGCTATTATTTAGTGTAAATAAAGATGTGAGCTGATCACAGCCTCTGAGCCATAAAAGAAGCGTAATAGATACCAATACCCAATAAAGACAAAGAGAAAATCAAAGCTTAATTAAAAATAATCCTGGATATAAGGAGACAGTTCATGCTGGAGTACAGTATCAGATGGTTTCTGGACATTGAACTGAACACCAAGGATTAAAAGAATAGTTTGTCTATGTGCTGAACTAAAATCACAGAATCACAGAATCTTAGGACTTGGAAGGGACCTTGAAAGATCATCCAGTCCAACCCCCCTGCCAGAGCAGGATCACCTAAACTAGGTTGCAGAGGAACGCATCCAGGCAGGTTTTGAATGTCTCCAGAGAAGGAGACTCCACAACCTCTCTGGGCAACCTGGGCCAGTGCTCTGTCACCCTTACAGTAAAAAAGTTTTTCTTCATGTTCAGGTTGAACCTCCTATGCTCCAGCTTGCTCCCATTGCCCCTTGTCCTGTCATTGGCTGTCACTGAGCAGAGCCTGGCTCCTTCCTCCTGACACTCACCCTTTACAGATTTATAAACATTAATGAGGTCTCCCCTCAGTCTCCTCTTCTCCAAGCTAAAGAGACACAGCTCCCTCAGCTGCTCCTCATAAGGGAGATGCTCCACTCGCTCCATCATCTTTGTGGCTCTGCGCTAGACACTTTCAAGCAATTCCTGTCCTTCTTGACGTGAGGGGCCCAGAAC
>NW_010193985.1:1731-16698 GCF_000695765.1 Mesitornis unicolor | reverse complement strand
GCAGATCAACACTCCCTCCCAACTTAGTGTTCAAACAACAGTTCAAACCACACACACACACACACACACACACACACACACACACACACAAAAGTTTTTAAAGGCTTTAAAAGTGAAATGTTCAAGTACTGATGGATACAGACATAGATGACATGTGGAAATCAGACTTTCACAAGTTTAAGTCACAGATCATTGTGCATACTTATTCTTCCATGGAAGGTTTTTTTTTTTTAACCCTAGCTTGACCCAAGAAATTGCTGTAGATAAAGCAAGAAGCTCGAAAATCTGAGATTTGCAGGGTGCGAGAAATAAAATTCTTAAGGCACAATCTGTGTGACTCAAGGTTTTTTTCTGTCTTATTGTGAAGAGTAAAAAGTGTGCAATAAGTGTATCCTCTCCATATGAAACTAAGCCGTGATTCTGCAGTTTGTGCACACTTCCATAGTGTCAACAAACTTTGATTTTATAGTCTGGTACTGGATTTTTGTTGTGTAAGAAGAGAAGTGCTTTGCTTTTGTTTGAGGAAATGATATTTGAATATCTTAGGCTGTACATTCAAAGAACTGCTAGGGAAAAGTACCCTGAGGCCACATTGAATCCTGGTATAATTTTAAACGACTTCGGTGAAGTGCTGGAAAACTGAGTTAGATATTTATGAATATGAGGAAATACAGTTTATTTTCATGGTCTTGTTTTCATTGTGAAGACCGAACTGTCTCTGTAGGAACAATTTGAGCATTATGAGCATGTAAATGTAGTGAAACCCATTGAGTCCACTGAGACACACAGAGAGGACTCTTCTTTGTGTAGGGCACAGGTGGGTTTTTCTAATTATTGAATGATGAATCATACTCTTATTCATTTTCAGTTCTGACCAAAATAAGGACTCCGTAGACCGATGATGGTTGTTCTGTACACCTGCTACTCCCTCAGAAATGAATTTTCATTAAAGTGGATAAGAACTGCTGGTAGTTGACATGGTTTGTGAAAAGGCTGAAAGGTACAAATCAGAAAATAGTTTTCCATTGCTTTATTTCCCCCTTGAAAAAACAAAAGCTTTTAATATGCATTTCTGTTCATATAAGTGGACTACTTGTTGTATTAATATTTTAAAGGATAATGATTGTTCCTGTGATGTTACAAGGCATATTTTTTAGTAAATTAATTGTATTTATGTAACTTTCACTCAGAAGTGAAATAATCAAAGTGAAATTTCTGATCAGAACTATCAGATCTTCTCCAGCACAGCCTAGGCCACTAGCAGCAGCAGATACTCCCCACCCCATGCTTTGATTTTGATTACAAACTAAACTGAAAAGGGCACAAAAATTCTAGTTCAAACCTTTTGCTGCACTGTGGAGCATCTTCCCATTCTTCTATTCCAAAACACCTGTCCCTGTGGTCGTATTTTCTGGAAGATACATACATACTAGATGGTAGGGGTTCTCTTGCAACCTCTGCTGACTAATTTGTATCAGTATTTCTACCTTCACTATAATTATTTATCATATATTAAAAAGTGGTTTAATGATGCATGATTTTGTTTTGATTTTTAAATGATACAGAAGAATCCTAATTAAGTTAAATTACACTTTAATGGTATAGGACAGTGTAGTAATTGTCATTTCCTCATAAAGAGTTCTTTGCCTTCCATCTTTAAGTTATTTTAAAATGTTATTTCTTTAATTTACTGGCAGAACATTAAATTTGGATATTAAGAATAAGGAAATGAGAAAACGAGCTTTACTACTTTGTCCTATATCATTAAAGTCTGAAAGATATGGCACATGGATGATCATGTGGTTAGAAATATATACCACTAAAGGCAATGCTGTAATGCATTAGGTCAAATTTCTCTCCTGCTTTGGAGCGTATCTGAGGAATTCTGTTCCTCCAGTCATTTTGTGATGAATGCCTTCTTTTTGGATACTAAAGCTGACCTTTTGAATGTTGATTGTGCTTAATTTATGCTTTGTTCCTTTCAGTGAAGCGTAAATTTATGTTTCAGTGCCATTTTTCAGAACATTTCAGTCTCATTTTCAAAACATGGCTTGGTCACTTCTCAGCCTGTATTTTGTTAATACAGGAGTTAAATGCTACCAAGTCTTTTATTTGTACTGAACAACTATACACATTTAGAAAACTTTAAAATCTGAGTCAGTGTTTAAGGCCTGATCTTGTTACATGTTTAAGGTATTTTGAGGTTTTGTTGAATATGGAGAGTTTCCTAAGGTCTATCAGGAGTATAATAATTACACAGAAGTGAATCATTCTTGTACTGAGCTGAATAGGTGATGTAAGAATCTTGTAGGTTTAATTTATGTATTTTTTTAGGTTTCGCTTATATTCTGTTAGTTTTAATTTCCTTTGTTTTGTGGAAGAGACAAAAGAAGTTATAATTTGAAGATTTTTTTCTAGTTTTAAAATTTGAGGATTTGATATAATTTTCGGTTATAAATTTATATGAAATGTTTTTTGTTCTGAATCCATGTTCTGAAAAGTGAAAAAGAAAAGAGAAAAGAAAAGGTAATGTCATAAAAACAAATGGCTATTTATTTCAAGGATGGGCATGATTTTGTACATTTTTCCTGTGACAACCATTTAATTTTACATATTTTCAACTATAAATTTACTTAAGTACTTAATTATAATGAGGTAGGTTTTTTCCAGTCATTGTTAAAAGTTTACGTTTAGAAGTAATTGTATACAGTTCATTTCAAGACATTCTCTTTGAAAAAACTCTACCAGTTTTTACAGTTACTATGAATATATACAATACATAGAATGTATACAATATATACAAAAAAACCAGCTTATTGATTTGTAACATTAAATACAACAATTTTAGGAATAATGGCATAGATCACGACTTTATTTTACGTTTTTTCTTTTTTAAAGATAAGAATAGATTTCAGTGACTGCTTGCTTTCTACTAATTCATGAGTTCTTGTGGGAGGATACTGTAAGCCACAGAGTAGTGTATGTGCTACTGCTTCTCTTTCTGACAGTAAAGTTAATATAGATTTGAATAAAAGTTGAGAAGCTTAATGAAATTACTTTTTCTTCTTCTCTTTAGATTTTTTCTGTTTATTATCACCATTATCAATAACTTATTGTCCTTTGTGATTTCATGAAATAATGGTCAAAGAAAGAGCCTGAAAAGATAATAACTGTTGGTCAATATTTATACTGCAAGACAAGAGATAGTAAGAGAATTGTTGGTTAATAACTGTTTGCAATGCCTTTCCAGAGTAGATCCCTGCCCTGTAAACTACATTGATGTTTGCAGGAAATGCTTGCCATTGGACCTCTTTTTTTTTTTCACGTTGCTATATGAGAGAAAGAATGCAGTATTATTCTTTGTTTTCTTTTTTTATTTCAGTATTTCTCACAAGAATCCTAGTGCATAGGTGGCATTAACTGAATCTTGTGAGTTACAATCATGCATTTTACCTATTTAGATTTGAGCTGCAAGCATCATACACTTTTAGGAAGCCTTCAAAACATTGTAGCATTGGAGTACAGACTATCTTAGTAATTTACTGTTGAATGAAATCCCTGGTTCTGTCTTGGCTTGGTTCTAAGAAATCCTTGCTTTGAGAGGCAGTTAAAGAAATAGTATTTTTTGAAGGTTAAGTTTTACACTTTCTTTGCCATCTGTTGAATGTGATGTATGTACTGTCAGGCACACCATCAAGTTCATACTGCATTAGCTTTTTACATCCCCACTTTTTAATTAGTGTCATCAGCAGCTTTTGTTTGTTCAATTACAAATATGATTATTTTTCTTGAATGGCAGGCTTCATATCTGTTGCAGCAGTTTGTTTCTGTTCTTCTAAGAATATTCATTAGAAGAAGGAACAACTAAATGTAAAATCCTATAGGAGAGGTTGGTCTGGGCCACAGAACTCAGATTTAGATTCCAGTTCAGTATGTCAGTAGCAGATTTGTTTGCATGTGAAGCTGCATGAACAAATAGATTCATTTAGAAAAAGCCTTTATTCTGTGTAAAGAAGGCCTAGTGAAAATCAGACTCTGTGTGTGTACGCAAAAGTTTACCCTCTTAGATTTGAGGATGTAACCAAAGATAGTTAAACAACCATCTCATAAATATCTTTAACCATCAAATTAAATCAGACCCAAGACTTTCCTTGCACAGTTTTTTCATGTGTGACTAACAACTACACTGAGCTTTGGATGATGCTTTCTAATTTTTACATTCTTCCATTAATTTGGTTCCCTACATGTGCAGAAATACATGTTTCATTTTGGTGAGTCTTTTATCTTTCTCACAGTAAATAATTTGGGGGCATGCTTATGGAATGTGGACCTGAATTTGAGGACTGTTCATGTAAAACAGTTCACTTTAAAAACTGTCCTGATAAATGCAATTGATACACTTCTCTGAATAAGTTAGAGCTGATGAACTTCTTCCCATATTTCTTTCTGCCTCTGATTTGAAGCAGGAGTAATGGCATAGACTTTGTGATGGTAGATGTTATTAAAAGCTGCATCCCTCAAAATGCAGCTATGATGTTCTGAAATAAACTTCAAATTCTTTGTTGAGTCGTATACAGCAAAAACGTCTAGAATTCAAATGAGAATTTGAAGTGAGAGAGAAGACTACTTTTCTTCACTGCAGTAGTTAGAAGTTGAATGTTCAGCCCTGGGGTTTGACTGCAGAAGCATAAGGCATATGTTACTGTATGAGCAAAAGACAGGACTCCCACGTAAAAGCAACTTGCTGTAGTTGCTGCCACAAGCTCGTGATTTTGTCTTTCTGCTTGACTTTTCTGAAGTTGAAGTGTGCTATTACTTATATGCTAGTCAGCATACAGGTTATTTCTTAACCTAATCTTACAATAATTGAGTTGGAGAAGTATTTGTCCCTCAACCAAACTTTGAGGCTTAAGTGAGGCAGCTTAAATGTAAGTACATTTAAAAGTGTCATTAAGGTCCAACATTTATTATTTTTTTTTCCTCCCCTTTTAAAGAAATGGAAGAGTGCTTTTTCTGAGGAAGCAGGTTAATGTAGTTTAGGCATCAAAATGAACACTTCTGAAGGTGACTTAAAATAACACATAAATGAACAGAACTCTATGAGTGGAAAAATTTGCATTAAGAGTAAAAAATATTACTAAAAATTGTGATGCAAACACATCACCAGCAAAAGTACCGTAGAGTTGTAGTGTTAAAATCATGTCTTTGCAGATCTGAATTCAATTACAGATGGGAACATTTACACCAAAAAGAAGAAAATGCACAATGAAGTTAAAAAATGTTTCACAAAATTTATGCTTATTAGTAGAGGAATTACTGGTATCACTGATAAAAACTGTTCAATATGCATAGTGTCTGGAAAATGACCACTTTCATGTACTATTTGTATGAGGCGTATATCCCTTACCTGTAGGTTTTTAGGTGTATATTTGTGAATATCAGTGCTTAGGATATATTTTGTTGGCTGTAATGAAGGTAGCACTTCTCAAATAACCACAGAATTTTAGAAGTTAATCTGTAGGGATGATCTCCTATTCTTCTGAGGAAATTAAGTGATCTTACTGGAGCTGTACATCAAAATACAGGTCAGCCCTCACAGATCAGATCAGTCTTGGAGGATTACCCTACAGCTTCATTGTAGATCAGCTGCTAATTGTCCACCCTTTGATTGAAGAGGGTTCACTTCAACAAAGTTCAACTCCAGTACGAAGCCTGCTGGAATATTCTGATGGAAGCAGATGCACTATTCCTAGCTTTTTTATTTAATTGCTTAAAGAATCTGACTTTGCTAATAAATAAGCATTGAAAACCCAGAATATGTCTGGTAGTTGTTGGCACCATGCAACTCTAAACCAGGAAGAGCTGTGTTGTTGCTATACTAATGACTCAGATAATGCATTGCCCTTATCGTTGATAAAAAAATGCCCCCTTATCTTACATGACAGGACTCTTGTAGTAGTCCTAACATGTATGCATGTAACATGCACATACTTTGCTGTTTTTTTAGTTCTAAGCTTACATAGCTATGTTAGTTTCACATTGCAGAAGAGAGTTTATAAAGGTAAAGGTTACTTTTAAACGTATCGAAGGGAAGGCAGAATAAAAATGTACCTGGTGGCAGCATGTATGAGAACCTTATTTAAGGGTATATATGTCATAAGAGAAAGAAATTAAGAGGAAAATGTATCTATTGTCCAGTGGTCATCAAAGTGTCTCTAACACTGCCTGAATAGAGTATTTCAGGACAAGAGGTGATGGCTTCAAGTTGTGCTAGGGAAGGTTTAGATTAGATATTTGGAAAAATTTCTTTACTGAAAGAGCAGTCAGGCACTGGAACAGGCTGCCCAGGAAGGTGGTGCAGTCACTATTCCTGGAGGTGTTCAAGAAGCGCATGGATACGTTCATGATTTAGTGGACATGGTGGTGTTAGGTTGATGGTTGGACTTCATGATTTTAAAGGTCTCTTGCAACCTTACTGATTTTATCATTCTATGATTTGATAATGTGGCATAAAAGAAGGCAGTCTCCACTGAGTTTTGATTATACTTATAGTGGATTAAGAGCAAATAGAATTTTTAGTAAACTTAATATGAGCAGGAGCCATATTTACAGAAAGTGCTAATTTTGGTGTGGAATGAAGTAAAATATTTCTCACAGCAGTGTTCAATTGGGCAGTTCATATCTTTGAAGGTATTTTTGACACTACAACACTAGTGTTAAAAATTTAAGATGAGCATTTATTTATGTATTATGAAATGTGAATTTGTAGATGCATTCAGTGTGTTTGGAAGCCAGAGGGACTACAAAGAATGCTTCATTAGTCCTACTCTGTTTGCAGTATACAGCAAAACCAAAATAACTGAGTTCAGATATTATTTGAGAAATATACTGGAAATAAGGCACTGACTTTTAAAAATTGCCTTGAATGCAAAGTTATTTGTGGTTTATAGATGTTCTAGTCTGACACTAATGGATCCATATAATCACAAAAATCTAATTTGCATAATGTGAATCAATGTTGTCTCTTTTCTTCAGTTTAACTTGTAGTCCTGTGCCATGTTTTATTAATGTTTATCAGAGAACTAAACTTTATCTGTCTGTTATGAATGATATATAATTTCAAGCCAGTTCTTGTTACAGCTAAAGTGATAAATTGGCAACTCTGTTGTCCAGAGACAAAGCTCAGGAATCAAGGGGGAATTTGTTGATGGTGGGTTTTTTTCATCAGCAGTGACATCTGGGTTCTCGTCTGGCTTTCTGGCAGATGTCCTTTTGCTTCTGCTGGTCTAACTGCACTGTTGGCTGATACACTCATTGTAAAGATGCCTTGGAGGCTGGCCTGTATATACCCCGTTTCTAGCCATCCTTGCATCCTTGGATGTCATTTTCTTTGGCTTCCCTGCAGTGGGGAGAAAGCCTGCCAAACTGCAATGCCTAGCTTAATCCTAGGAGAACATTTCAGCTGCAGCATTCTAAGCAGAGGGGAAGAATATAGGTTCCTCAAGACAGTTTATTTTGTTGGCTGATTGCACAAAACAATGTCAGATGCTGCTAGCAGTATGGCAGCACCAAGTTTGCAGAGCAGAGAAGCTTCCAATATAGTAAAAGAAGAAAAGTTCCACAGTAGAAGCAAAATCAAAGCAAGTAGAAATCGTTAGGTAAACACTGACAGTGATCCTGGGGCATAACTGACATGTGGAATGGGTTGAGTGTGGAGCTATTAGCCCACACTCATCAATATTCTCTTGAAATGCCTTTGTAGTAAAGTGCTTTATTTCAGTGTGAAGGAAGAGAAAGTGTCCTGATACGCATCAAACAAAACAGATTTTGGGTTTGACCTAGGTTTTGGGTTTTTTTTTTTTTTGTTTCTTATGGGTTTGGGTTTTCACTTTTTTTGGAAGGCTTTAATAAAAACATTCTATTATATTAGTATATTAGCTAATGAGGTTGCTTGAATCAGCTGTCAGTCTTCCATTTATCTTACAATACTGTGTGTACCTGGTCTGTTGCAGTCTTCTAGTAATAAAACAACCTGTCAGTAGCACACATTCTGTCAAGAAACAATTCATTTTTATGGGAGCATATAAGTATTATACTTTGGTACCTTTCTCAGGTAAAAAGCAATTTGGTTATAAATAAATCTTTGCTAAAATGTTTTTCATTTTCTTCTGCTGGTAGCTTCCCACGCATCCTGTGAAATATCTCCTCCTCTCACTATATGAGAATTTCACAGAATTTACAAATATACCTTATTATACTCATTTTTTTCAGTTACTAAAAACAAAGTGTTGGAATAAATAATTCACCCATTTACAATGTAAGTGCCAGCTAAATCCCCAAAGTAACGCATAACTTAATGCAAGGAATTATGTCTACACACTCGGTATCAGTGGGCATTGAGGACAGGAAAAAAAAGTGCTTCTTGCTTTGCATTTCAGAACAATATCAACAGTGTTTATTGTTTTCTGACAGTATAACCAAGGGTTGACAATTAATTGAAGTAATTTTAAAATTTAGCATGTTTAAATTCCTGTTCATCTGTTTTCTTAAATAACAGAGCTGACACTGGCTAATTCTATTTTTGCATCGAGTCTGGATCTTGAAAGGACTGACTGTGAACAGAAGTGAGTTCACACGAACTTTTTCTTGCTTGGCCATTATCAACTCTCAAAAGAGGAGGTTTTTTGTTGCTCGTACCAGCTAAGAACATGATGTATTAGTTAGGTAGTGAAAACAGCCTTTTCTGTGACTTCTATGACCAGATATCTGCAAGAACTAATGTTCCATGTTCTAGATACAGTCTGCTCAAGAAGATGGTTTTAGTAAAAAATAAAAGGACAAGAGAGGAAAGAAGCAAACAGAAACATGAATTAAGTGAGACAGATGAGGGAGTTTTAATTCACTACAAATGTGAACATGAGCAGAGCATTCCCCAAGTGGACTAAATAAATATTCCTTACGACCCAGTAAGCTTACCAGACAAGATGTTGCTCAGGAAATTTAAGAATTAGTAACAAAACAGCTTACATAATGTTGAATGAAAAATGTAGTTCAATTTATATCACTGTGTAGTGTGCCGAAGCATACAGATGGGTTAACTTATTCATAAACACTGAAAGAAGGTCCAGTGCAAAGAAAATGCAATATTGTCCATATGCCTGAGAACACAGTTGTGTGGATTCTTATCATCAAAAGACTTTGGTAAAAGAAAGTAGGGGAGACTGTTCCTCTTATTCTAACTCAGGTGCCTGAATTTGTCAACACCTTTCTGAGAGCCAGACCACTCAAAATCAGGTGATTTCCAGTTGGTTTGTTTGAAAATATTAAATCTGTGGTATTTCAGGTCACTTTTAAAGGTACAAGTATCCAAGATTTACTAGTCTTCTAAATTTGGTTAAAGTAACAACTGTATTTTGTGGACTAAATTTTATATACCACTTCTCCATCTGGTTTTATCTTATGTCAATATTTGTACTACAGGTAATTAAAATTATAAGGTATATTTCCATGGTGTAAATGATTAAGTAACATTAAATGCTGTGTTTTGTTATGTTTTTTTCCAGTACATGCTCTTGGTTTTGTATAGGCTTATTAATTTGCTACGGCTAGCTTTGCAGAGGGGTAACCGATGTGTTAAAGCAATAACTGAAAATTGAGTGCTTGCTTTTTAAAAGAAAGGGTTTAGGACTGTCAGGTCATATAGTGCATAACTGAATTCTGTGTATATTTGAATGGATTCCTTTGAAAGATAAGCAATGAGTGCTGCATTTGACCCTGTCTGGGGAATCTGTCTTGCCTTACACTTAGGGCTATGTTTGTGGGTAAGGTGTTTAACCTTGCCAAAGAGACTTAATGTTTAGAGAGATAAATTAAAGTGAATAGCAGTACAGTCATGCAGAATGATTTAATGACAAGTGTTGATCCCTGGCAAATTGGGCTAAATTCTGATCTTCAGTGTGAATAACAAAATCATTCCTGTCAAAATAATGCTGCTAGGTTTGTGGCATAACGGTGACAGAGACCAGATGTCATTCTTTTCTACTTACATAATTTTTTTTTTTTGCCTGTTGTGACACCAGGAGAATACATAGCATTTACTGTATTTCCCACTGCTGTTAAGGTCCAGAGTCAGGGAAGTAATGCCACTGCAGAGAAAGAAAAGTCAGGACTGAAGATCCGTGTTCAGTTTGGAGAGATCCCGTTTTGCATATGGCCAAGATCGGAGTGAAAGATTTTTAGGATTTCCTTGAAGAGATACACTTAATCATTGACAAAAAATAATACCACTATGTTTGCATGTTCTTTCGTTAAACAGTGGTTTTGGCAGAGTGACAAAGAGAAGAGAAATAATCTCTGGAGAATGGTGTTCAGATTTCTGTGATGTCAGAACTGCTTTGTTGAACATAATTTCAAAGTGCTAGAGACTGGTGGAGGGCTGTTTATTTTTTTATGTTTGGGTTTTATTCATTGCTTTTTTGGCACAGATGCTTGCTTAATGTTATACTAATAGACTTTCTGGTATCACGGCAATAAAAATGTACAAAATGGTAGTGGAAAATTTAAACAAAAATCAACAAAAATATCACTAAGCTATCAAAGTTTTTGGAAGACATTATGGAGAGGTGTACACTCCACTGCATCAAATTATTTTCCAAAAGTATGATATTTTGGTCCTTGGCTCCTAAGTAAAATACTGTAATGTGACAGCATTATTTTTTGTTAGTTTTTTTATGGATATGGTAAAGCAAAGTAAGTTTTGAGACTTAGGATACAGATCCATATATTTCAGAGGAAAGTATATACTTATGAATGTAATTTTTTAATGTAATTTTTTTTTAATTTTTACATTTTTGGAACTTAAAATACCAGATTTTTATTTTCTTTTCTAGGACAGCAACTGATAAATTCAATCTCTGATTCATTCCTTGCCGTATATTCTGGGCATTCATTATATAGCAATAAATTGCCACCAGATTTCTGCTCTCACGCCCAGCATGAGCTGTAGCATTATTGAGCTCTTTTTATCTTTGGAGCACCTCTTCCTCAGTTTTCTCGGTGGACAGCTGGTGCAGTCGTGCAGCTTGCATGCTAGCATTCTTTTCAGAGGGATGACTTTTTTCTTTAGTTGATAGTTAGAGCTTGGATTAAACAAGCTTCAGAAGTTTGTGTTAAACAAAGAAGCATCTTGAAGTTTTGTTCAGAAAAGTAGTGACATTTCAGTGATGGTAATGAGGACCCTAGAAGCTTCCTGTGTCAAATAAAATGGAATTTTGGCTAACCTTCATGAAAATTATTACAAGGCTCAGCTCTTACATTTTGAAGTTGCATGGTATTTGGTTAGCAATTTACACTTCATAAAAACGTATAGGAATAGCTGGGCCTTTATAAAGCCGGTAGTGCCCTTCTTTCCATAATTGTTTTCCTCCTTTCTGTCATCATTCTTCATTATTTGCCCTTACTTTGCTTATAATTTTTTAAATTTTGTATTATCTTGTAGCATCAAATTTAGCAAAGTTTTCTTTATCCACACTGTTTCTCTAGGAAAAAGTCCACTATGGTTGGTAACAGATGATGACATTTCTCTAAAAATTCAGGAAAATTAGCTTTTGATACTATTTATTCTGTGAGCACTTGTTATTTCCCTTGTCATATTAACCAGAAGAGCATTACTGCCATTTTTTGTTTAGTGAATTTTTCTTTGGTCAGTTTTAAGAGTGACGCAGTTGTGGCAGCAGCACAGCAGCCAGAGGAATGTAAGAGGGACCAGAATCTGCTGGAGACTACACTGCAGTGATGGCACGTAGTGTGACCATAGTGCGGCAGAATCATTGACACAGGAGAAGCTCCAGGGCCAGGTTGTTGCTGCCCAGGCCTCAGGGGCCTGGCTTTGTATGAGAACGAGGATCCATTACTTCACTAAAATATCAAAAGACAAAACAGTTGTGAAGGGAAATTAATAGATAAGGATTTCTTAGTCCAAAAATATAATCTGAAGGCAAGCATGAGAGATACAGATATAACAATTAATATTGAAAGGTTGAATACTGTTCAATATTTTTGTGTAATGCAGTGAATGACGTGTGTAGAGCCTTTAGATTGGATATCATCAATATTAAGCTTAATCCAGACATAAAGAATGGCTGGTTTAAATTAAAGCATAAAATGAAACTGTCAAGCCAATGCCAAGGGATGTTTTAGAGACCAAACTGTAAATGTGTTCCTAGAGAGATCAGATGAGTGAGAGATCTTGCAGTGCCTTTCAGGGGCAGCCATTCTCTTGGAAAAGTATCCTTGAAGAAGGAGAATTGTCTTTTTACTCTAATACTGGTATGCTTTCTCAGAAATCTTCTGCACTTATAAGCAAATGGGGATGTGTTTTGATTCAATGATGATAGCTTTTATATTTTCTGGTATCATTGGTAAAACCCTTTACAGTACATGGGCATGAACAATTCTGTCCTCTACAGAAGTGCTCTCCTGGAATGCTGCTGGACCCTTCCTCTCTCAGCAGTTCATCTGTGTGCCTGCGTGCGTGTGCACACACACACAGTCTCTACTGGTAAGAAGTGGCACTTTTCATTCCCTCTTCTCATTTGACTGTCTGTTTGCAGGTGCACAGTTTCTTGGGAGTGCAGTGTTTGCCCCAGCAACTGCTCTTCAAGCTATTACACTAGCTAGCAGCACGTCTCTCCAATGATAGCACAAATCAAGCTAAGGTTTAAAATAACCTCAGCTTCTAGCTTTGCATACATCCTGGTCTTTTACAGTTACCTCCATTTCTTGACCTGAAATTAGTGCCTTTCTGTGAAAAAAAGAAAAACACAAAGCAGCAAAAATCTCTATATCCTGGGCTTTTATGCAGTATCTAGACCCCCTGGAATATAATGAGACTATGAAACATTTACTGGTACAAGGTTGTCAAACCTTTCTCTAATTTAATCATTCTGGTAGATGTAGTATTTGGCCTTTTCTTGTTTGTTTTTGAAAACCCTATTTGAGAATTCAGTAACTATCAGTGGGCTATGGCATGTGATGAAGTCATCAATAATGGGAACACTGGGATGTACTTTCTTGAGAAATTCATTGTGCCTTCACAAGAAGAGAAACAGAGAACTGAATAAGCTTCCTCTCGTACCTGTAGGACAATAATAGCATACAATCCACTGGAACAGGCTGCCCAGAGAGGTTGTGGAGTCTCCTTCTCTGGAGACATTCAAAACCCGCCTGGACGCCTTCCTGTGCAACCTCATCTAGGTGTTCCTGCTCCGGCAGGGGGATTGGACTAGATGATCTTTTGAGGTCCCTTCCAATCCCTAACGTTCTGTGATTCTGTGTGATTCTGTGAATATTTCTAATATTTAATACAAACACTCGTTCCTAGCTATTTTAATTTCAGTTTTCTGGTTAGTTATAATACATTTTGTATAATCATGAACAATTGCCTCAGGCTTTCTGAGGTGTAATCCTTTTATCTACTTAGAATCTGTTAACTGCCAGATGTTGAAACATATCTCAGCATTACCAGGTGCTTATAACTCTTGTGTGGTCATTGTCAGGGCTAATGCACTGTTTCCTGTAGATTATTTGCATGTCATAAACCTGAAGTTCTTAGTTAGATTTTTGAATCTGATGTCATACTGCTTCTTAGGACCCTTAATGAAGATATCCCATTCTGCTCACATCCTTTGGTCTCTGAATCTGGAGTACATCGGCCATGATGTTGAGCTGTGTAATTACCATGTTTGAAATGAAAGTCTTCTTTTTCTGAGACTTTATTTTATTTTTCCTATAGCCATGCAATCTCAATATTTAATTTGCACTCCTAAGTCCATATTTTTTACTGTAGAATTTGAAAGAAATAGAGATTCTTGATAGCACCTCCTCCTGTCTTTTTTCTTAGTGTTTGTCTAGACTGCAGAAACAGTACATTCCACTGCTGCCTTCCAGTTCTTCAAGTAAGTAAGATTTTTTTGTGCTATGGTTCAATTTCCATATGCAGCCATTATTTCCTTCTGCTGGAAACCAGAGATAGATATGAAGTGGCTTTAGGTTCCAACAAGGATGATGAGAGAGTATCTCCTCACAACATGATACTTGAATGTGGCCAAGAAACCTACTCAAAGAGCACAGGTGCTGAGAGTGTTTTTCTGTCTGCATGTACCAGCGTCTATGCATATGTTAGTCAAGCATGCTAGAAAATGTGGCATTTAATGAGAAGATAATATTTCTGGTCCTAAGCTTTGTTTTGGACTGTTCTTTTTTTGACTGGGGAAAAACTTCATAGCATGCTGTCTTTCTAGTTTTTCCATCTGTTGAAACCTGTGTCAATGTAGAAACTGTAGAACTGTTGGGAGAGAGTGACTGAGAATCTATTGTTACGAGATCCACCACAACATCTGGTAGGTAGATGTACATATGATACAACTGGGAAAATGTGAGTAGGTGGTTACTATGCCTACAAGGTGGTAAGGAAATGTAACCTGGGAGCACAGGGTAGCACTGCCATTTTACGATATTTGTATCATATTATTTAAATGATACTTCCTGTACATAATCTGTTTTATGCCATAGCTAGCATTAAAATTTGTTTTTGCTCACAGAGCTGCTGTTGTTCTGCATTTCAAAAGCACAGTGCCACGTTATGGTTTTCCTGTAGCAGGAACACCACTGCAGACCTTTAAGCATGGCTTTCCTTTGCATATATGAGTGGCAATTTTTAAGGGCATGTTCTTGCTCATGTGTTTTTTAGTATTGTCGTGAAAATAATGAAATATATACAAATAAGTACAACTATATATACAAAACCAATATAAAATCCTTCCCCCACCACTCCCCCCAATGACGAATACGTCACCAGAGGCTCTGCAGAGCCGGGCACTGGAAAAGTCCCAGACCAAACTCAGCAGCAGTGGGAGCAGGATGCAGGACACACAAATCAGGATCAGTGGCAGACGAATGACCAGGATT
>NW_010193985.1:0-1437 GCF_000695765.1 Mesitornis unicolor | reverse complement strand
AGCTGAAAAGTAAAATCACTAAATAGAAAATTAGTTCTATTTAGCTCAAACCAGGACAAGTATTTGCAGAATCACCGTCTGTAGATTGAAGCTGCTTCACTGCCAGAAGAGTCTCCCTTTTGAGGATGTATTTGCTTTATGTGGCAAGGTTTTAGTAGTGAGGAGCTGCAGGGGTAGCTTATGTGAGAAGCCACTAGGAGCTGCCCTCTTGTTGAACAGAGCCTGTTTCATCTGGCTACAAGACAGACCTGCTGCTTGCCAAAACTGAGCCCGTCAGCGACATTGGTAGCGCCTCTGATAACATATTTGAGAAAGGGTAAAACACACTGCACAGCAGCAGCTGGGACGGAGCGGCTGGGGGTGCAGCTGGCTAAAAAAAAAAAAAAAGCTAATTTATAGAAGCTCTTTTAAATTTATTGTGATTTTCATCATTGCATGTGGAATCCACACATACGTTGTAGCATGCTTTCATGGTAAATCAGCAATCATCTAATGGCTGTGTGCTGTTCTTCATCTTTTTGAGGAGATGGGAGTATAGTTTCTATTCTGTGTTAGAATTTAATCGACAGGGATTTTTTTCCTTCTGTGATCAAATTATGATTTTTCTCAGCTTTGCTTTGTTGCCTTGTTCTCAGTTTGCTTTTTAAATAAAGACTTCTGACTGCATTCATTGCAAATGTATCAGTGCAAGTACTAGTTATTCTGTATTCAGAACTGAGCTGCATTCACTGATCATAGAAATCACTTAGTATCGTTTCAATTCATTAAAAGTCAGACTCTCTATGTCTTTTTGTTCTAAATAACAAATTCCTTCCAATGTTGCTTTTATACATGATAAATGACGTAAAAGAGTAGCTGCCACTGGTACAGTATTATGTGGTATGGAACAACACAAGCCACCTACTGTGCTGTTGCCACATGACCACATGAATTTAGGAAGCCTTTGTCTCACTTGATTTGTCCCACTAGCCTTTGTCCCTAGTGCAGCAACTGTAGGAGCTAGTGGATAGATACAAATGAAACTAAAGAATGAAATTTCACTTCTGGAGTAATGACAACACCAAAGAATACACTGTGCCTGTGAATCTCTGTGGTGAAATGGCAGTTTGGAGGAAGATGGCAGCCCAGTATCAGAACCGTGATATTTTAAATCTGCTTCATACATGTGCAACTTATGTTAAGGTCCAGTCACTTGCCATCCTCCAAAGGCAAGACTAAGTTTTCCAGTGCACTGAAAGTAAAAAGTCTGGCAGCTGTTACAGCTGAGGGTCTGAAATAAAGCTATTTATTTCTTTACTAATTTATTTATTTTCAAGGGCTAAAGGGTAAAAAATTGAAATTGAAAAGTCATCCTGTCCCACTCTGTATATTTATCTCTTTTGCCCTCTGGGCTCTGTGATCACAGAATAACAGAATCACAGAATGGTTTGGGTTGGA
>NW_010193984.1:0-5410 GCF_000695765.1 Mesitornis unicolor | reverse complement strand
CTCTGACAATAGCCCTATAATCTTCCCAAGATCTATTGATCTAAGATACCTCTTGAGGTACCAACTGCAGAAACTTTCAAATCCCAAACAGACCAAATAGTCCAAAAGCAGTACTGCTATATAATTACTGCTTGTTGGAGATTTTTTAATAGAGCTCAGTCAACATAGGCATTGTAATGTAGTATAATTAAGTTGTGCAAATGGTACAAATACTGAATTTCACCAGATTCTGTCTTTTGTTGCAGTGGAGTAACTCACAATCAGCAGTTTGAGGCATATAAGCAAGGGAGATACTTAGTGTCTCCTAACTACTTGTGACAGAAGCCAAAGTCAGCCACGGTTTTGCAATGGCCCTTCCTAGACCTTTTCATTATAATGAGATCCCCAAAGACGGCTGAAAGACTTTGAAACTTGGAAAGCGATGTTTTACTAGAGTTTGAACCAAACCCCAAAAAATTAATATAAAACACCTCAAAATTACCAATTCAAACAGAATAGAAATAAAAAGCATTCCTCAACATGTCTTCCTTAGTTACAGGCTTGGTTTTGGTTAACTCAGTGAGATTCTAAGTCTGTCACAAACTTGACTAATCTCTCTTGATCCCTAGGAAGTCCTTTTCACCAGCCTCCAAAGTCTGTCTGTCTGCTCCTCCTGAGATGTGGGCTCCCAGCTTTGTGCTCTAACTCCTCTACGTGCCACACTCAGCTGTCTTGCAAAGTTTTTCCACCCACGTATGCCCAGCTGCTGGATAGACAGGAACCATCTGCTTTACCCTCCAAGGGGCTGCACCTGACCTAGCCTTCATAAAGGGACATCCTACAACTCTGAATAAAGGAGTAAAAAAATAACTCCTGTCTACGATGCAAATCTTCAACAATTTAATGATAAGCAGTTTATGGATTTTAGTATAAAAGGAAATGCTAACCCTAATAGATGCAGCACCACTCTACAATGAGGTTTTCTGCAATATAACACTTAGACAAAACAACACCGTTACTTTCCATGTATATTTGATGGTAAGGATGAATATGTTAGCCATAGCCTTTGTAAAGATCTGATAAAGGAAAGGGAGTGTAGAGCAGCAGCAATTAGATTTTACAGTTCTTTGTGAAGTTGATGCAACACAATGTAAAATGTATTCTTTAAATGTCAAAACACAGCAAACACATAAATGTCTCAGTTGCCGCCACTGTGGAACTGAAACAGAAAGAGATACCTAAATGAAATGTCTTAGAATAGCATGAGACATTGAAACACCAGGAGAGGAAAGCAGTGTAAAAGTTTGAATATGGGTGTAAGGTGGCTACATGGAAGGGCCACAAAAGTGAGGTTGAGCTGAACATCTGCTAACCATGGCAGTTCCTCTGATTAAGTGCAAGGTATGAAGGACGGCAGCCCTACAAAAGCATAGAAAAGCGTGGGCATGGGAGATAAAGAAGATGGGGAAAAGAACCTGAGCCTCATATGGAATCAGACCCAAGCAGCCTGCACATGCCTTATGCAAAGGAGTTATTGGGCTTAAGTTCAAGGCCAGTGCTGAAAATACATAGCATAAACCAGTCTGTCAGACTCTGCATGGGGTTTTATGGATCTGATGTTAATACAAAGTCTTGGTCCCTTCCCATTCCATGATGGCTTCTTATCAGGGTGGCTCTGGCTTGAAGAAAGCAGGGAGATGAGCTATGACCTGGTGTGCTTCTACCTCTTGCACACCCTTTAGCTTTAGCTTGGGGAGAACTAAAAAGAAAATGCAACGTGGCGTAACAGCCAACATTATATGAGCTACCAGCACAACCATCAGGAGTAGGCTCAAATGGCAAGGATTCAAAGGAACAGCTAAAGACCATTCATTTGCCTGCCTTATATTGGTTATACCATGAAAATGATATTTTAACTTAAATACTATCAAGCTAATTGTTTCAATTTCACTAAACAAATTAAACAATCAAACATTTTAAATCATTCCACAACATAAAAGAAATCAGTAGATCCATAGGCAAAAGTTTGAAATCACTGAATCTATATAACATATTCAGATTCATGACAACTCTAACCTGGCCTAAAACTGGGTACCTTTGCAATATAATATAAGTGACAGTATCCCTATGTGAGGTTGGAGTAGACTAGTAAGATGCAAACATTTGAAGATAGTGTCCTCCATAGCCAGTAAATATTTGGCAATAACACTGAATCAAACATATCTGGCACTTGGCTTACTGAGAACATTTAATTTCAGCAGAATTGCAATGTTCACTAATGACTGAAACCTTATTATTTTTGTTAGAATTGTCTAGTATTTGGCTTTATTTGCTTCAGTCGTGGGAGTCTTTTTTATTAGGTTGGGATATAAGGGCTAGCAAAAGCTCTTGTCAGTTCTGGAGGAACAAACTGTGTGGGCTGAATCTCATCAAATTCACTGATGTTATGCTGATCATGTTTAATATCTGTTCAGGGATGTAAAAACTTTTTACCAGGAGTGAAATTGTACTGACTCTGCCCAGTACCCATGAAAGGAAGCTAATCTAAGGGCAACTGAGGGAATACTATTCACTTATTAAAAATTCCTATTTTAAACAGATTCTGAAGTTGGCTTTAAGCAAAGACATTTTTTCCAGATTAATAACCCTCTCCTTTCTCAGAATCCTGAGCAGATTTACGTAGAGCCCTAAAGTCAGTTCATAAAATGTGTTTAAACTGATGGAAAAGAATCTTGTTAGGAAAAAAAAGTTCACTCTTTTTGAACCTATACAAAAATGTACTCAATATTATACTCTATTATACAAGGGAGCCCAAACCTATGGATGTATGTATTGTTTACTACCTCCTTTCAGTTAAAATATTTTTTTAAATGCAGCCTTCTCTTATTTTTAAATTATTCAATTCCATACCAAAGTGGTGAAAGAGATGCCTCTTTCTAAAACTCTCACTTAAAGAAAATAAATCAGGAGGCTAGAAGACTGTCATATAGCAATTTATTCACAGATTTGACTTTCCAAAAGATGTAAAATCAAAATGTGCCTGAGAATTGTATATGCAGGTCCCTAAAGAATTGAGACAATCATTAAATCTGCTTTCTCCTTTTCAGGTGCTCGCAGAGCTCCCCTATTATTCCTCTGCCTGATCTTCTCCCTCTGAGTTCTCAAGCTGCTGGTCTCTCCTTTTGTTTCTTTGCTTCTCTATGGTACATGTATATCCCGCTCCTGCCCCGGCTCCTCTGCCACCACACTCTCTTTACATCTTTCTTGTTTTCAGGCATCTCTTCAGCTGCAGCAGAACCCTTCTTTTTACACCTGCAGTAGCCCAGCCCAGGTAAGTGCCTAGGAATTGGGGACTGAGAGCCTGTGACAGGCAGTCAGCCACACTAACCAGCTGATAGACTTCCCAAGTCCTGGTGAGCATGTCCTGCTGCCCATGTGTTAGAAAATAGCTCCTGGATGCTGCAGGAGGAAGGGTGGACAGTCAGTCCAGCACAGGGGAGCAAAAGATCTGATCTTCAGCATCCCCAGTGCTCCTCATGAGGCACAGGGTGCACTTGTAGAGCACTGCCTTCTGTGGGAAGTTGATTGTGTTCAGTAACTTTTTGGGCCAGATATATACCGCAGCTAAAATTTCTGGGTCTGTTCAGATTAACTCATTTAGCAGAACTAGAATCCCAAGTGATTAGTTTTCTAAGGAAAATCTTCTACTGAAATATTCTGTGTCACATTCCCCCTATCCTTTAATCTATAGGCAGTGTCTTGAAAACTTATTTGGAGGTAATTTGAATTTAAAAGAGGAAATAAATCCACCCAGATCATCCCAATAGCAGCTGACTTCACTAATCAAGAAAAATGTTTACATAGCCAGGGATCTTTCATCAAAGACATCATGAAACCTCCAGTGGAGTCACTCAGGACTTTGCAGGATATAAAGCATCTCTCATTCAAGCCCTGTCCAAAATTCATTATTAAACTAAGTAGGACTGTCAGAAAATAAGGATGAGATTGGGCAAATCTTGTGTGAATGTAACGGGCTGTGGTCTTGCACAGAGCCTCAAACAATTACAGCACCCATGCTCCACCCTGACATCCCCCATGGACAACCCTGGAGGATAAAGCCTGCTGCCCTCAACTACTTTCAGCCGTACTCACCCTCTACATGGCACAAATGCTCTTGCTAGCACTGTGAGGTGGCATGTTTGTTCTCACCACCTAATTTTCATACCAATAATATTCAGTTTATGAACTAAAGGGCTACCTCAGCTGACACTTTAAGTTTGGTTTTTGTTTTGGAAATTTTTCTCTATGACAGTCCTGACAGGCTCAATTCTTAGAGTAAAATCTCAGACATCTCACTGAGTGGGAGGATTTTAGCTTGAGATGAGGCTTGCTTCATCGCTCATTCTGCATGTGTAGGTACAAGATGGTATCCTGTTTTCTGATCTATTGTTGAATTTCAATCAAATTTGACAAAGATTCTGTGAGTTTGGTGAAAACAAGGCAGCAATCTAAAGAGCTGTTAGTTCCCCACTGTGAAAAAGACAAATAAGATCACAATCATCTTCTTTGGCAATCAGACTCAAATAGTAGAGAGAGAGAAAGAGAGTAAAGAGAGAGAGATGTTGAAAGCCAGGCCTTTTGCTTCCTCTGCCCAAGGAACTAGCTGCCACAACATTTCTTTCTATTTCTGAAGCCAGGACCCTCACCCTTCCTGCCACATCAAGCATTAAAATTCCACATGTTTTATAGGGAACACAGTGCATTTGGGTTTCCAAAACTTTGTTTTGATTGGTGTATTTATTTATTTAATAGTTGGAGAAAAATCTGTGGAGAAATCAAGAGCTGAAAGAAAGAGAGCTTGTTACTTCTTGTTACTCACCTAGCTTGGAGGCACGGCCAAGGTTAAATCAGAGGAAGCCACGCATAAAAACATCCTCAAGTAAGAAAGACAGGCGAGTCCTTGTCATAGGGGACTCACTGCTGAAGGGAGTGGAAGGTCCTATTTGTAGACGAGACCCACTCCTCAGGGAAGACTGCTGCCTCCCAGGAGCCAAGGTCAAGGACATACAGAAAAAACTCGCTATCCTAGTTAAACCCTCTGTCTACTACCCATTGGTGGTCTTTCAAGTGGGCAGTGATGAGATTGCAACATGTAGATTGAGAGTAATGAAAAGGGATTTCAAGGGCTTGGGACAACTGGTTAAGGGATCTGGAGCACAAGTAGTGTTCTCCTCTATCCCACCAGTTGCAGGCAGATCTGAGGCGTTAAACAGAAAGAGCAAACAGATCAATGCCTGGCTCAGAGACTGGTGCCACAGGCAGGACTCTGGGTTTTTTAATCACGGATCAGTTTACAATTCACCAGCTGTGGTAAGTAAAGATTGGGCATGTCTATTCCAGAAGGGGAAAAGGTTCCTGGGACAAGAATTAG
>NW_010193983.1:0-3964 GCF_000695765.1 Mesitornis unicolor | reverse complement strand
CTTCCAACTCCTAATATTCTGTGATTCTAGAGGGATTTACAGCTTCCTGTGACAGGCTACAGGAGCCTCTGAATTGTTCCTCTGCTCTGGTCCACCTAACTTAGCCCAACTTAACCAAAATGTAGAAAATTTTGAGCTTTCAAAGACTTGTAACAACATTTTAAATATTATTCTCTATCTCATTGTAGAGGGAATTCCATCCACAAATCGCAAAGTTACGCTGTACAGGCCAAACCTCAGTATCATCATTAAAGTGTTCATCGTTTGCATCCTGTTATGCTTCATAATACTCAAAGTGTTGGCTCTACATAAAAGTTTCTGCTCGGTAAGTTTTTGAACATGACAGCTTACGATCTCAGTCCCCTCCACTCATCCAGAATACAGTGTTGTAAGCATGACTGATAAGTTGAAGTATGTTTACCAAGTTCTCAGGAAGAGAGAACTGTCTACAGATACAGACAGAAGCTGTGTGCTCAATACAGTGAGACAAGAAAAATCCATGGTCTCAGATTTGCAGACCTCCTGAATTCACTGTGCTATGATGACCACAACCATCTCACAAACTTCTTGATCTGTCAGAACACTGCTTTTCCTAAAGGAAAGCCTGTTCCTCCTGTGTAACCCCTACAGTAAAAAAGTTTTTCCTCATGTTCACATAGAACCTCCTATGCTTCAGCTTGCTTCCATTGCCCCTTGTCCTATCATTTGACATCAGAGAGAAGAGCCTGGCTCCTTCCTCCTGACACTCGCCCTTTACAAATTTATGAAGATGAATGAGGTCCCCCCTCAGTCTCCTCCAAGCTAAAGAGCCCCAGCTCCCTCAGCCACTCCTCATAAGGGAGATGCTGAGAACAGAAGACTTCAGGGGCTGCAATAAGCCAGCTTACTTCTGTAAAACCATATTGCTTTGATGCCTAAAAATCCAGTAGCATTCACCACAGCCCCTCCAGAAACAAACAGCCTTTTTCAGTTTTGAACAGCCAGTATTCCCCACCATCCCCTACACACTCCTAACTGCCTTTTCTTCTTTCCCAAGGGCTTGTGCCATGACTGGATCAACGGCATACAGAGCAGCAGCAGACACCCACCTGCAGCCCCTGTCCCAGTGCACAACGGAACAGCAACACATTTAATCATGTTTCTGAAGGGCACAGAAGAGAAGAAGCCCTGGGAAGTTTTTGTCTGACTCGCAGCCTCCCTTTCCCAGGTCAGTGCCAATCAAATTTGGCCGAGGGACAGCAGGCCTCCATGCAAGCAAGTTTCCAAGTGAAGATCTGGTCAGGTAGCAAGGAGACAGCTAAACCTGTCCTCTGGGGAAGCTGGGTGGGCTCAGCCATCCCCATGCTGAGATGGGAGGGAGCCAAGGGACACAGGAGAGAAGCTGGAGTTGTTGGCGCAGGGAGGATGTGCAGGGCCGGTCTGGGCTCATCTATTCTGCACTCCACAGGATAAACCTGGCTTTAGGTGTGTCTAAGCAACAGTAACTGTGCTGGAAGATAGACTTGTCCCTTCCCCCTAAAAAATTAAATAATCCTTAATTATTAAGGTGCCTCTTCATGAAGAAATGTGCTTCCTACTCCATTAAGTGAACTGCTGAGGTTGAACAGTTACACTTTACTCCCACCTCTCACTGTGACCTGGGATCAAGTCACTTCAGCTTATCCAGTTACTTGCCTGTCACCCAGCTCTAACGAATGTCTTGTAGTGAGCTCAGAGAGTTTAGCCCTGTCGACATACAAGCAGCCCTCTGGATATTAGACATACAGAACAAATCACTTGAAAGCATTTAATTTGCAGAAATTATGAGTAAATAATTTCAAATAGCAAATGAAGATAACTTAATTTGTAAAAACTTCTGAGTAGAGCAGCATGTGAACACATTAGTCATTACAATTTATCCACTTAGATCTTGGAGTGTAACTGTAGTGAGAAATGTGCTACAGTGAGAGGTTCGGAAATTGAACTGAGACCCTGAAGAGCCATTTCACACAAGCCATTGAACAGCCATCAGGTGGTGACACCTTTGGGCCTATCCTAAGCTGAAAAGCATTTGAACAGACTTATGGTAAAAGTGTTTTTATGTTGTTGCTCCCTCCACCAGGAGACATCAGGCATGCTGTAACTTCAGCTCAGTTCAGCCAGGAGATGTTGCACCACTAATCACTGATCAGAACAATGCCAGCACTGGTGTAAGACTCTAGCAATAAGGTTAACATTTCTCACAAATATTTTTTCTTCCTTTTCCAGATAGATGCATAGTAGCAAGACTCTTATGTTACAAGATCCAAAATCTTTATCATCCATGAAAAGCTGCCAGCCTCAGAACAATACCCTTTTTACCTGTAAAGATGCACCACCTTTCTCTCACCACTTACTGGAAACAGCAGAAAGCAGCTTTTGAGAAGACACCTATATCCTGACTTTTTTCTATTAACTACCCAGATTCTTACTTTAATTCCCAGATACAGGCAAAACTCATTAGCATAAGTAATAAATATTTCATTTACATTCCAAATTGTGCTGCTCCCAGATTTTATTTTTCTTCCCCATAATTTTTCATGTGCATTTGGGGTCTGGGCAAAAGGAAATAATTTCAAGTATTTTTAGTCTTGTAGTTAAATAGTTCAGACAAGGAGCATACATGTAGCAAAATTCATCCTATGATACCAGACCTTGCAGGAATAATGCAGATATTAATTACTGAGCTTTAGCCTTCACCTAAGTTATGAGTAGGTGCACATTTTCATGTGCTGATACAAAATGAATCTCTGATCTATTTACAATGTATTTTTATCTAATGCAATCTTCAGCTCTCAGATACGAACTGCTGAAGGCTACATCTGTCTGCTGCAGAGAACAGCTCTCATATCTCAAGTTCCTATGCAAAGGATTAAATGCTTCAGAATCTGCATAAATGAATAGAAGCAGCCTTTGAGCCTCGCAGTGAACAATCTACCACTGCCCCCAGTGATGCAGACCCTGTTCAGCTAAATCAACATCATGCATGCTCTGAGGGGCACCAGAAGAATTTCACACAAATTATTATCTCACAGCAGCATAAAAAACATTGCACAGAAACAGTAATGGCAGGAGGAAGAGGTATGGGGTCACTGAGCTGTGTGGGTAGACACAGCCCTGGCCACATGAGGTGTTCCAGCAGGTTGAGTTTACTGCAAGAACAGCGCCCAAGTATAAGCAAGTACTTGAAATCCATGCAATACCAGTTACATTTGCCAGCATTAGGGCACCATAAACATACAGAAAATCTACTTCGTATCTGTGTTAAACTACATTTTAATTGTCAGCATTGCTGTTACAATTGCACCAGGCTCTGAATGTGTACCATGTCCCCTTGGGAACACAACACAGCACATGAGGCTACTGCAGAGGTGACATGAGATACCACAAGGTGCGTATTGCCACTGCGCCAGCTGGCCTTGCAGACTGCCCAATACAAAAACAAATGCAACTAGCTACATAATTCCCAAGCTTTAGGGTTTTATGCAATGCAAGGCTCATTATGCCCTATTCAAATCCCTCAGACTGGATGTTTCTCAACAAGCCCAAGCCCACTTCTGCACCTACTTCACAAGGACACCCACAAGGTACATGGGAAGCAGCTACAAGATGATGTCTTAGGCAGGGTTGTGCCTGTGGGCAGACAGAAAAGGGACTGGAGGGCCCTTTCTCAAGTGAAAATCCGCCAAGATTTGCCTTCACTACCAGAGAAACTTAAAGGATGAACCCTAAAACTATTTCATTGGCAGGAGCCATCTGAAAGCTAATTTATTAGCTGCCACGGGAAGGAGCTTCAGTTTCTCCCTTCTGCATCACATCTGTGGGAGGGCTGAGGCCGTTTAGGCCTCTTCATTACGCACCGCACCACCCAGCAACAAACGGACGGGCGGACAGCCGGCCGTGGGGCAGACCGAGACGGAGACACTCGAAGCTCCCGCCTCGGCCG
>NW_010193982.1:0-12208 GCF_000695765.1 Mesitornis unicolor | reverse complement strand
GTTGTGGATGCCCCCTCCCTGGAAGGGTTCAGAGCCAGGTTGTACAGGGCTTTGGGCAACCTTGTCTAGTGGGAGGTGTCCCTGCCCATGGCAGAGAGTTGGACTGGATGATATTTAAGGTCCCTTCCAACCTAAACCATTCTGTGATTCTATAAAGATTTAGGTTTTCAGCTGTATAGCTTTAGTTCTTTTTATATGCCAAGTAAAAGCCTTCTGTTTGAGAAAGTGATATATTATGTGCTATTTAAATGGAAAATGTGTCCCTAGAGCTATGTTTTCCTGCTCTCAGTAATAACAATGAAATTATCAATGAATGATATTTAAAAGCTTGGCTCCTCCAAATCTCAGCAACAGACTACAGGTAGATATTTTTTGTGACCATTTGTGGGCCAGGGAAGTTAGATGTCATTGCTATTTATGCCATCATCTATTGGATATAAATACTTAATGTTGATTGCAGGGTCTAATCTCATCAGTCCCCTATTCTTCACATTTGGGCTGCAAAATGTTAATTAAAACATGTAGCATTTATTCACTTCTAAACATTTCAGAAAAGACCTGTTGCGATAGAGACCTGTATAGTCTCTACAGAGTGACAGAAACTTCACAAGAGATGAACTTTTTTAGTTTGTAAAATATTTGTTTTCCTCATTTTTTGGCACTAGAGATTCTGGATAACCCAATGTTTTAGGGTAATGGAATTCAGCATTAAGAGAAAAACAATTCCTGTTTGACCTTGATGGCTGAGTCTTTGTGGTGGTTGTCTTCATCTGCTCTATGGAGCTGATTTGACCTGCTAAGTCATGTGGTAACTCCTACTTGACTATAAATATATGACAAAAGCGTGTTCTCAGTAGTGGAAAATGTATATGTCCTAGAAGGAATATCTTATTTAACTATGTGATTCTGTAAAATTCTTCTGAATAAGTAGATATATAAGCATTAAACAATGGATCATACTGGAGTCCACAGCTGCTGTGTTGTAGTCTGAGCTCTGGCACACAGTTAAAGCTGAGTGAATTATTTGAATCAGATTATCCAGCTAATTTTATATCTAGTCTTGTATAGAAAATTACTTCCAAGTTCTTTGTTTGAAATACGTAATGTTCAGTAGCAATCAGAAGAGCAGTCCATATATGAACAACTGTGACGTGTGTCTGCTCACCATTTGGACAATTGTAATAATACTTGGGATTTACTACCATAAATATTTGCAGTCACCAGTTCATTACAGATGTTTTTTCTCCTCCTACAGTGCTAACTTGTTGCTTCCTTTTTCTGTAAGCTGTGTTGCCAGCTCTCTCATTTGCCATGTTTGAGTGTTCAAAGAAAGTAAATACATCTACAGCAGGTTTGTTCAAAAGGTTTTTCCCTCCAGTAACTATCTACCGTTTTCTGTCTCATTCAAAGATAACCTTTGGAGGCATGCCTTTTTCTGGGAAACCAAGTTCTAACAGTAGGAAAAATTTCAAAGGTTGCATGGAGAGCATCAACTACAATGGCAATAATATCACTGACCTTGCCAAAAGGAAGAAACTGGAACCTTCAAATGTGGTAAGCGCATAATTTAATGGTCATCTAAACTTCTGCTTCTCCTTCTTAAAAAGACTACAGAGTTTGTGAGTGCATGTAGCTGATATCCTTGAGGTATACTGGAATGATATAGAACACAAAAAAAATCTTAGCACATACCAAAAGATCGTATTGTATGTACGTTTGTGACTTTTTTTATTATTATGTCTGAGCATTTTACTTCTGGGATCCCATTTCATTTTTTCCAAAATTAACCTTCAGTATCAGATAACTGCTTTTTAAAAGAACATCAGCTGAACCAATAAGTACTTCATTCCTTTCTTCCCTAATTATAGTAATCTAAAACCAGCACAGTCAAGATTTATTGTTAAATCAATTGCAGCTTTCTCGTAGCTTTAAATCCTGGTATCTTCCATCCCTGCAGAGCTAGTTGGATTGCTGGAGTGGAAAAGTCTTTGGAAGGGAATGCTTCTACAGACCTTTCTATTAGCTCTGAAAAGCCTCAAGATATTAGACTTGAAAATCATTATTTAGCTTTTTAACATTACAGAGTTTATTAACATTTCACTCTCTTTTTTTCCCCTACTTAAGCATTCATAATTGCCTTCATGTTCAAACTTGTAGCTTTATGGGCTTGGTGATTAAGAAAGAATGTACTTTAATTACTGTATTTTTAAGGCTCTAAATGTTCCTAAAATTGCTTGCTAACATACAAAGGCAATGTGCATAGGAAATAAATGTATTATTGCCATAAGTTTGAGATCAGCTTTCATGAAGTCCTCCTAACAATATGTATGGTTCTGCTATTGCTTTTCTCTTGATGTGATAAACACTAAAGATTTACATATGCAGTGATGATGAAGTGCAAAGAATTTATTACTATTGATTACTTCTTTGATAGTAACACTGAAGTTCCATATAAATGTATGAACAATATGGCTAAATGGTCAAGGTACAAAGGATATGAAGGATGATTTTGAATATGTGATTTTTGCCTATAAAAACTGCATAGGCTGTGTTAATACAGCCTGATATTTAGAATATTTTCTATATATTATTTTCTTCAGTAGTGTCAAAGGCAAAGAGCATGATATATATGCCATGGAGGAAGACTCCACCTTTAGCATTTTTTCCACCCAGCCACATGAACTCTTGAATTTTTTACTTTTTTTTCCTTCCCCAAATTGCCTGTTATTTCCTGCCTGCAGTGCATTTTAACCTTGTAATGTAACCATGATTTTCAAAGATTGATGCCTGATTTAGAAAAGGAACTTTGTACAGGAGCAATCTTTTCATTTTGCACAGCTGAGTCCAGTGCAAGTTAGTAGGACTGGTTAAAGCTTCGTTCTGAGCAGAAGTGTTTTTAAGGAGGTATCTGTTGTGTAAATCCTATCCTTTCTCAAGTGTGGCATAGCTAGCATGCCTATGAAGTCTCTGAAAAATATTCACTCTAGTTTTTATTTGTTTGTTTTTAAAATTCTGTTACATGTAACATGAAAGTGAAATCTCATAAGAAGCTTTGGCAGTGTTAGTGCTACCTCAAGAGGCTATGCCATGCTAGTTTAATTTGATGGTTCTGTTGATTTCCAATTCTGAGAATGACTGTAAAAATAGAAGTGACCTTAGTTTTCAGTTTAATTGCTTCAGCTCAGCAAAATCAATTTTGCTCTAACTACATCAACATGGATTTTTGTTTCTTACAAAAGCTTTTTTCTCATAGTTTTTAGCCTGATTTAGCATGAAATGGACTCAGTTGAGACTACTGTTGTTAATCATGTTTATGATGATGATACTTACACAATCCAACAAGGATCAAAGGTCCACTGTAGGAGAACCTGTACAAACCTATGACAGTAGGCACACCCTTCCCTAAACAGTGTGTTATCTGAAGAGGCAAGACAGACATAATGTAAGGAACTGGAACACAAACAAAGCAATCAATATGATGAAGATGAGTGTCATAGAGGAGGGTGAAAACAGAGGAAAGAAGGATACTGAAGGGGTGTGAGACAAAAGAAATAATATTCTTAGATGCAGATAGTTGAATTTCAGAACTCTCGTGGTGAAACAACTTAATTTTACAGAATGAGGAGGTCCAGAGAATCAAAGATTATAATAAGATTATAATACTGATTTGTTTCTGAACAAAATTAAAGTTTAAAACAATTCTTAGGTCTTTCATACATGGTAGTTATGAGCAAAAAAGCACCACCAAGTGTCTCTTTCATTTATTGAAGAGTAAAGCTGTGAAGACAATTTTGAAGTATTTTAAATTTGAGTAATATTCAACACATACTTTAATAATGTGATACTTTTAGACTGAGAAGGTAAGAATAAGGGGAAGAAAGTTTGGCAGTCCTTTGTGATATATAAGATGGCAACAGCTTTTGGGGGAGAATGAGTCAGATGGATGGTCTTGAGCAGTTACTGTTGTTCTTATTAGTGGAGCCTGATTTGTTTCCATAGACAGTAAATGAGTCAAACTATAAAGGTGCCCAAAAGGGAGAGTCGGAGAGAAAAGCACAGCTGAGGTGGAGAATGTAAGTGTTTGCTTTTCTCCTGAACTAAGTAGCAGTGACTATCTAGCACAGTAGCTGCTAACTCTTGTGTACAACTTTACTCAGGACAAAGACAGAAACAGGGAACATGCTTGTAAACAATCTTCCAGTCCATCTTTTCTGTGTTTTGTACTAAAATATATCAAGCTTTGTAGGACTTTTCACTACCTTGCATAACTGAAGAACCCTTGTACCACTACTAAGAAGAGACTAGAATATGCAGCTAACAAAAATTCCAGAGAAATTTGAGTTTAGGAATTTTGTCACTTTATCAAATTTTCCTACCCAGAGGTATATTAAGGACAGCCAGTGTGAATATTAGTTGGATTTAGTTTCCACAAAATGGTCTCTCCAGTTTTAAAGCCTGTAACCAAAAAATGTTGAGGAGAATAATATTCATCATTGCTGAATCCATCCCTTATAATCCATCTTTACATCCACTAGGTATATGTTCCACCCACTTCTCTTGCTCCTGTGCCTTGTGTTACTGAGTGTAATCACATACAAACTTAAGATGAGTGTTTTCTTTGAATTATTTATATTAAGTGAACATTATGTTAAGCTTAAATATTAGTAATAAGCTATTTTGAGAAAAATACTGAAATAACATGATAAACGTTACCATACAGCACATCGCCAGTACTGTATAATCCACCCTGATTATACCTGATTCAAAAGATATTGTAGCCCTAATAAACCTGTCTTTTGACAGCTACTTAGTCAGTCAGTAGCTCTTTTATTTTGGAAAGGTTTTAAAATCCAGCAGTATTTCCACAAGGGATAACATCTGAATGTGGATAGACAACATTAATTTATAAGTAAACATGAAGCTAATTTGCAGCTCAAGTTACCCAAATTAAGATGTTTTCACCATTTACCTTCTAATGTAGTATGAAAAATTCTCTGATAAGACCCACAGTTTAAGTATAAATGCACAATATATGTTTGACTTCCAGATGTCATTGCCCAGAGAACTATTCAGCAAGTGACTGAATCTACAGAAAAGGGTTTCTTTCTCTTTGAAAAATGAGGATGCTATTATAGAGAGAAGCTGCAGATTAACTCAAGCTCTTGACCTAGACCTAGTGAGCAATTTGTATCAGATGGGCTTTACTTAAAAGAGAAGTCATCTTGTGAATTACAATCCTAGAGGGAATTGATAATCCAGTTCAGATTAATCTACGTAGCTCAGTAGTGAAAATACTAACTAGCAGAGAAATTGGAATTAAATGTTACTTCCTCAAGAAATCTTTTATGCAGTTAGAATGTTCATGATAATGGCTTTCACTTTTTTCACTGATGTGGAAAAAGATCTGAATGTATTTGGTGCCATTTAACATTAATAGCCGTTACACACGCAAGTATCCAGTTCACCAGGGTGACAGAAGAATGTCAATTGGATATAAAAGTGTTCTTGTTGTTAGGAAATTGTTAGTTCCTCTTGCTACCAAGGCAGCAAAAAAACCTCTTCAACATGTCTAACAAAATGTTTTCTGAGCACTGGTTAATTGGCATCTGTGACTGAACAGCGAGATGTCAGCTTTTAGAAAATACTGTTGCCCTCTCTGTCTACACAGGACTGCATTAACTATGTAACAGAAGTTGTTTCTAATCTGTAGGGTGACTATTACACTGAGACTGTTAACACAGGTTTACAGTGGGTATTTAATCCACTCTCCACATTTTTTTCTTTATTTAAAATTTGTGGTTTAGCCACAAGTATTCTGTAGCACACTTGGAAATGTTCAGACTACGACTATTCAAACAAATGAGTTAACTGTTTTGATTTAATGCTTAGTTGGCTGAGAATTTAAAATCTCTAGGCAGCCTTTAAACCAAAAAAACACAGAATAGCCAAGTATCTTAGCAGCAAAGGAGATAAGGAGGTGTTCTTTGCCTTTACTTAGAAAGTAGTTGTAATTTCTTCCATCACATGGTAATGTAAAAGCTTCCTATAGTTGTTTTAGGTAATTATTTTCCTAAATGCTTGGAAATTCTTTGTTGTTGATGGAACATGGGTGTATGAAAAGAACATGGTTTAAAATGCTAAGATTTTGTCATAAAGATAGGAAGAAATCTTTTAGCAACTCGGCATAAAGAAATGTATTTTCTTGTTCCAGATTACTGCAAATATCAGTGTATCTTAATTGATGATGGAGGCTGCCATTCTAATAGTATACTTGCTATTATTCCTACTGGCCTTTATAGGTAGACTGTGTCAGTATAACTTTGGATACTCTGTAGAAAAAGAGATGCTTATGCAGAGTAACCTAAGACTGTATCTGAGTGCCCAAGAAACTATTGTTTTTCTTCATTTAGTTTTGACATAGAAATACTATAGGAAGAAACTGAATCTGCCACACAGGTTGTATATTGCTTTGACACAGATAAGGTGTTTACTGATGTATTATTCTTTTAAAAAGTGGTGCCTTTGGACATTGGTACATGAGTGTTACATCTTGCTTCCTTATTGACATTGTGTAGCCCATCTCCTATTGAAAATAATTGCCTGTAAAAAAATTTAGTTAGGGCTTTCCTCACACACATTTTCAGACAGAAAGTTCCTTTCTTGTTTCAAAATTCTTTTAACTTCCCTAAAGATGAGCTCTCAGATGCATTTATACATTATGAATACAAAAATTTGTGACATGAAAACTTATATCAGGAATTTAGTAATACAGTGCTTAAAAATAGTTATGTGATAAAGATGATGATTGACTCCTATTGAGATTCTGAACAGTGCTTAGGTGAACCTTATCTCTAAACATCTAGGTACCTCCAAAAATGTTGTTCAATCCTTAATTTTTTTTTAATATATAAATAAATGGCTATATTGATCATAGTAATAATTTTCATACTATATCAGATGACATTCTTCCTTCCCAAATTTAACTGAAATTGCCACAGTGTATCCATCTACCACAGTGCATCAGAAAACCTGACCACAGAACAGAATCAGCTTTGCCAAATGTTAGAGGAATTCTTCAGCAGAGGAAGTTTTCCTGTTATATTTGCATTGATGCATAAAAAAGTCAATTCTGGACAGAGATTGCGACAAATTATTTACAATTTCTAAGAAAAAAAAATGGTAATGCATCCTAAAATTATGGTCTTTTGTGAGAAAATATATGAGAACCAGAGTGAAAAAATCATGTTCTTAATCTAGTCTTGTTTACAGATATATTTTAAAACCCTGAAATCAATAAAGTTGACTGGACTTTTGTCATTTTGCAAAAAGTATAATTTTACAGTATGAAAATTGCAGTGTCTTTTACAGACAGAATTATTGATTAACTACAAATATTATTCATTGTTCTTGATCAACTACTCAAAATCCTTCTGCTTCATGAAATGAAGTATTATTTATCTAGTATTATCCAGTAGAAAACTCATCATAGAGGCTAGCTCTTAATGAGATATACATCCTTTTTTCACAACCTCATGTATTGCATTGATTGACGCATTGATACAAGGGTATTTGGAAAGCTGTATTTCACTTTATAAAAGGTTGAATGACTGCTGTGTTATAGGCTTCTTTGGTGACTGCAAAAAAGCCCAAGTTTCTGTGTGAAAACTAACTAAGCTATATCTTAGTTTGACTATAACTCTTAAGGGCAAAGACTGTTTCTTACTCTGTGTGTGTACAGTACAAAATATAATGGGGCACTGCTAGACAAAATGGAAACAACAATATAATAATAACAATAATGATAATATTAATAACGCATTTTTACATGCAACTTGCATTGATCACAGCAGTCTCTAAGTTGAATGAAACCTAGAATACGCTTGTAGAGGTAGCTATCAATTTAGTGGAATCTTACCATTTTGCTTTTGCTTTTTTTCTTTTTTTTGTGTTTCACTTAGGGAAATTTAAGTTTTTCTTGTGTGGAGCCACATACAGTGCCTGTCTTTTTCAATGCCACCAGTTACCTTGAGGTTCCTGGTCGTCGAAGTCAGGATCTGTTTTCAGTCAGTTTCCTTTTCCGAACCTGGAATCCCAATGGACTTCTTGTCTTCAGCAGCTTTGCAAATGACCTGGGGAATGTTGAGATTGACATAAATGAGGGCAAAGTCAGCGTCCATATCAATGTCACCCAAGTGAAGAAGAACCGAATAGACATCTCATCAGGTAAGTGGTTTTTTTTGAAATTGTTATCATTTCTGTTGGTGTTGTTTAAAAGCATCATGGACCTAAAAATTAGAACAAATGTTTTACAAAATTTAAAATTTAACTTGCAACTATATTAAATCCTTTATTGTATGTTTCATGAGTGAGAGGTAGAAGAATATTGAAATGGTTGTGTGATTAAAAAAGAAAACACAAATATTCTGTCATGAAACCCAGAAAATCTATCACCTTATATCTATGAGGCAGCATTGCTTCTATTTTTCTTTCTTCCATCTATCTTGCAGCCTTCTCTGCATAAATATTTGGTTTCAAAAGGGGAGGGTACTTTCTTGTTGAGAGTAGCCTAATAATTGGGCTGCTTCTATTACTTCCTAATAATTAGGAAGCTCTCATTATAAAAAAAAAATAAAATCCATTTGTTTTAACTACAGATTTTTTGCTGGCACCAAAAATACTGAGGCATTCTCGTAAGTATGCTGTAAAGTAATGCTGGAGAAGTTTAAGAGCTTTCAGTGCCTAACTAAGGAGGTTTCAGAAAATACTGGGTAAAAGGTACAGGATTAAGTTTGTTTCTGCAAGAACAGTTGATCAGCCTTTTAAAATTAATTGATACTTCCATTTTGATAAATTATACTTTCATTTTAGATTCTTTATGGGCATTTCTGGATCAGCTGTAGCCAATATGGTGTTAGCTACATCATGTCAATTAACACTTTCTCTCACCAAAGTAATGACCTAATTATGGGTTGGAAAATACAGGGTTGCTTGCAAATGGATCTAGCTCCACATAAAAAAAAAAAAGCCCAGTGGTTATTTGAAGTAGCTTATATGGCAACCTGTTTCCTCAGCCAAAAAAGGGATGCATTTTTTGCCTGAACACATCTGTGGTTACTGCTTTTTCTTAGTTTCATGATGGAGTTTCAGTCTTCATCAATGGGATTGATATACTGGTATAGCTCTGACTGAATGGCAGTGGTTTTTATGTCTACTTTTCTATTTTATATTTGAAAATATGTTATCTACATTGTAGATATAAAGATAAACAGGGACTTGAGGAAATGTAAGAAAAAGAAAAATGGCTTTCTTAATGGCTAAACATATATTAAGTAGGAAATAAACATTTTATTTGGCAAGTGAACAGTTTTGCAAGCTTTCTTTTTTCACCTCAATCAATTAAAGCAGAGCATGAAACAAAATTATTTTAAAGATAGAATTGAATAATAACAATTAAAATGCAATATTTACCTGTTTCATAAAATGAAAATCATTATTTTAATTTCCATAATCACATTTTTTAGCACAAAAATCAGTATCGTAGATTACAAGTTAGCATTCCATTGCCTTTGTTCTATAAATACAATAATGAAAGATTTAAGTAATGTTTTGGTAATACAGTAGGGTCTTGAATAAGAATGTGTTGTTAAGGTGCTAATGCATCGTAATTAGGAAACGTATGGAATTATCACCCTCATTCTTTCTTCCTTACCTCTGCCTACTACAAATTCAATTTTACAGAGAGAGGTGGCTGCCCATGATACTTCTTCAAGAGCTTCTTTGTGTCTCTTTGGTACAAGGAAGATTTCAGTGCTGATTAGCCAAATATTATGAGAAAAAAGAATTTTACAAATTTGCTTCTAATTTTGCCCAGTGTATATCTTTATAAAAAACCATTTTCAGATTCCATGACATTTACATTCTGGTAAGTAAGCACATGTGAAAACAATTAGTTTGCTATTTTGCTTTCTCCAGACCTTCACCCACAATAAAAATTCACTAACTACTGCAATGTAAAACCAGAGTATTCATATTTTGACTTTCTTCTGAAATATTCTGAATTGCATATTCTTCAGAGTAAATTTTCTCAGTCTGTATGATCAGTTTACTTATTAGCCCAAGAATCACATAGAGCTTTTCATTTTTATAGCCATGATCCTGTTCTTAATTTCCATATAAGCCAATATTTACATACTACAGTTTGAATATCTTGAAGAGTTAGCAGTTTCCTTTGTCATTACAATTTGTACTATAATAGGAATACATTTATTGTTTAATTTTCATTTTATGGACTGTCTATATTTGCATAGCTATCCTGGGAAAGCTTTGATTTATTTTAATACTTGTTGATACTTTTGTTGCAATAGGCATTTCAGTGACTGTGAAATGAATTGTGTATGTGAACATAAGAAAGCAAAATATGGCATCTGCCAGAGAAGACTATGAAGGAATGCTGCTGTTGTACAGCATATATCACACTGACTTCCTTGTTCCCTTCTTGTGCAGGGAATTAACAGATGTCAGCATATAAACCTGCTGGGTTTATGTAGAAGTCAAAGTCTTTGGCACAAAAGTTTCTGACTGTTGTGGTCCTATAGATACCAGGTACACACTTTTTGGCTGCTTCTTTTTGCTTACTGCTGGCAAAGCAGAATTTTCTGTAGTCACCTGTGCAGCCTTCTATGTAACTGCATGTGTAAGGTATGAATAATTAGACTTCTGTCTACTGTGAGGTACGTCCCCTCATTGTCACAAAGAATTAGGCAAACTAAAGTCACAGCCTAGATGCAGGTGTGTTTTTTGTATTTCATAGCTTTGCTGTATGTATGCCTGTCAACTATAATATTGTATTTTTACTGGAGGAAGCTAAAGTGTCTTGGTCCTTATTCTATACAACTCTCACAATTTACTAATTACTTTCATTAGCAGCTTTTAATGTCAGCTTTCCATGTTAGCATGGGTGCATCAGCAGTTTTTTCTGGAACATTGTCTAACTCCTGCTGTAGAAATAGTATTTGAACTGAATGGCAGGAATTACCTGAGAAGAACTGTGTGCTGATGAGCAGGTTTGTTCCTCTTCACTAAAGATATTGGTGTGGAACAGTTCTGATCTGTCTGGTTTTCAGTGTCATAATATTCCTTAAACACCTCAAAGCTGCATACACTAACTCAGGAAGCTCTAACTTGGAATGAGTGGAGTTCAGATAAAGAAGAGAATCTAACCTTCCAATGTATTAAATACAGTTAAATTCCCACCTTTCTCACTGGTAGCTGGGCACTGCAAACATCCTTATTGAACTACTTTTTGAAATGCTTTGTGAAACCTGGGAGGGATTAGACAGTTTGTCAAAAAGATTTTCTCATAAACAGAATTTTCATACCTAATTCATTTGAGCATGTTTAAGAGAAAGGCAGCTGCAGCTTTAAATATTTTGATGACACTTTACAAAAATAAGAATGAGATAATGCATAGAAGGTACATCTAAAGGAGCTGCGCTTCTAGTTCCATGCAGTACACAGATATGTGTTTACTTCTTACTTATAGAGTCAGTAAGGTAAATAGTCTAGAGGACATTGTAAAAAGTGGTGTAGACAGCTGTAAGGATTACAGGCAAGTACATCAGGTAATCAGCGAGCAGAATCAATTGACTGTTAAGAAGAGTGAGGCCTACCACTGATCTGAGAAACCAGAAATAGGTTTATAGTTTTTTATTTTTGATGCCAGTTAATTCTACTTTTTCTTTTTTCTACAGTGAATGAAGGGATGCAATACTCTGAAGTGGTCAAATAGAAAGCATGAATGCAAAACGTTTAACTTCTGTGTAAATACAGTGACTATGAGAGGTTCACACAGCATACTAAGGGAAAAGATTTGGTTCAATAATAGGCAATTTATGGGAATCATGAAACAGACATTGCTTTGCATTTAAAATCACAGAAATTAAGAGCTGCCATGAGGCAGTCTGTTCTTAGCAGTTTTCTGCTATCCTTCCCTGCTCTCACCAGTTTTACATTCTGTTTTTGTCAGGGATAATTTTTTCACAGTGTTAGCAGATCACAGCAAGAGTTCTTAGGTCTTATTTTCAATGTTATCCTTTGGTCTTCCACAAGGCACTTAACTATTCCTTCATTTATTTCATCACATGTCCTACCCGCTGGAGATTCCGGTATATTCAATTCTTCATTACAGAATCACAGAATCACAGAACGT
>NW_010193981.1:1627-4287 GCF_000695765.1 Mesitornis unicolor | reverse complement strand
CTAATGTTTTGTGATTCTGTGATTCTGTGAAGCTGAGTGGTAACTGAGGTTCGATCTATGATCCAAGTGAAAAGACAATTCCCAAAAAGCCACTCTTAGACACTTCCAAGCTCTCAGTACCCATTTTTTGGTCAGGAAAGCTACTCAGACATGGAGTACTCTACTATTACCCATGCGCAGAATGATGATTGTGCTGGCAGGGATGCCTCATCCTTGTTTCCCTGAAGCATAAGCAGCCTCCTCTCCCATGACCTGCCTTAAATTGTGTCCATGGTCAGATCGTCGTATATGCAGGCCAAAAGAAATGATTAGTGCCATGCTCCTTCCTACGAAATTCTTAGCAATACTCTCAGTGAGTCCTACAGAAGCAGCTTGGCTGTTTTCATGCTGAATTGCCGCTTGCAGTGTTGTAGAGGTACTGGCAAGTTTACAAATTTCACGGGTGGGCTCTGCTGCCTCTAAGTATGCCATGTTCCCAAGCTCTTTCAGTGAAACACCTGTTTGGGAAGGATTATTTAATGCAAGTGTATGAAGATTCTGGGTGCAAGAGCTTTTTACGGAGAACACTGATAGGGGATGTATTTTGGAACAACAAGGTGCATGGTAGTGTGATACAAACCCTCAAAACCAGAAATTGTTTCAAATTATATAAGCACAAAAATACCATAGTTTGATAACCACCATTGCAGTGCTGATGTGGTACGTTGAACATGATAAAGTTACTATTAAGAAGAGTGGGGTAAATTCATATTTCCGTATTCAGCAATGGAAAAATTGTTAGCTTTAAATAAGCCCTCTGTGTGACATATTAAATTAATTTATTATGCTTAATCTCATTTCTGGTAGCGTCCATTTTACTGTGAAAATTATGTTGGTTTTGAAGTGTAAGCAAGGCTGAATGAGCCTGAAACTGAACAAGCCTGAAGCCAAACCACTCTCTCCATTGGTTTGTTTTCAAAACATCTTTGCAAGCTTCCATTGCTTCTAAGCATGCTGTTCCTGTTTGCGCATTGTTGTTTCCAAATTCATTAATGTGTGCTCAAAAATATTTTTGAAGGGGAAAAAGAAAATCAAGTGTCTTTCATTATTTTACACTTTAATGCTATTTTTTTCCACAGTGGAAAATAAACAACAGCTGAGAACGGAGGGAAGACAAAGAAGGTA
Source organism: Mesitornis unicolor (assembly GCF_000695765.1). Taxonomy (NCBI): domain Eukaryota; kingdom Metazoa; phylum Chordata; class Aves; order Mesitornithiformes; family Mesitornithidae; genus Mesitornis; species Mesitornis unicolor. The sequence goes on along the minus strand of NW_010193981.1, from coordinate 3,123 downwards.
AGAGAAATGCGTGGGGTTTTTTTTCTGGGCAGAAGATTTTCCTATAAAAGCAATATGCAGCGCGGTTAAAATAATATTGTGATACCACAGGAATACTAAAGTCACTCTGCTGACTACGCGGCACATTTTTCTGTATATTTTAGGGGAAAATAGAGAGTTATTTCCCAAATGAAGGTGCAATTTATAAAGTTTCTGCAGTGTGGATAAGGTAAAGTGGCATGTTTGAAAGCAGTAAGCATTGAGCTTTTTAAAATTGGTGCCCTAACTTCAGTGGGAGCAAAGTTAGCCCTAAACTGCTTTATTTGAAAACTCTGCCCTTTAATCTTTCGGTATTATGAAGGAAAACACAAGTTGCGAAAGCCATTCAAAATATTATTTTTTTTTATTCTAGGGCAGCAAGCTGTTCTCAAAATCTCCCAAGGCACAAATATCAGACAGCACAACAACGATTGTCAAAAACTTTACCTGGGAACACTACGGAATTGAAATCATCCACCAAAGAGAGCTCCAAACAGGTTTAAACGTGTTCTATCTGGGCAGCATTACAGTTGAAATTAATGTGATTTTATTTGGAGAGGCTGCAGGCAGCAAAAGGATGTGAGCTACACAGTTAATAATTAATTGTGTAACCAATGGGGTTTACTAATGATGTAATTTAAGGATTACAGGTAGGAGACTTCAGGAGAATATGCTCTCTGGCTGTGAGTTGGGGAGCGAGTCACAGGCAAAAATTAGAGGATAAAAGAGTCGTATGAAATCCCATTAATACTGGTAGATTCATCCTTTAGTGCCAGAAAGCAAGACAAACAAACCAAGTAGAAAGTCTGGTGTCGGTTGTAAGCGTCCTCTCAGTGTGTAAGGTGTTTGAGACTGGGGGAGTAATTTGGATCTGTAATATTCAGTTTTGTGAGTCTCATTTTGGTAAGACTGCTTCAAAAGCTGCTTTATTACCATTCTTTAGAGAGGATGGAGCAGGAACAGCAGGTTGGTGGGCAGGCACCGTGTCTGTTACAGCTTTTGAGGAACTGGGGGAAGGAGAACCTCTTTTCTTTTTTTTTTAAATTTTATTTTATTTCTGAAGTCCTTGTCCATATTTCTGCATAGGGAGGATCTCATGTCTGACGAGTTCTCATCCTTTAAAAAAAAAATAGCTTTTAGATTTTTACAGCAGTAACTGCTGTGAAGTAAATGTCAAAATAACTTACAATCCTAAAAGGGCTCCTCATTTCTGAGTTGTGCCTTATACTTGCCTGTCTTTTCCACCATTCATAAGTGTTTCTCCTCGTAGCTATGTAAAGTGCAGATTTCTGCAACTTAAAATGGAAGCTCGGTGCATGAAATAGCTTGAATGCTGAGCTCTACAGCTGTGACTTTCACCACTGCTGTCACTAGTCAGATGAAGTCTATCTAAACCTACAGCAGTGGTTGATAAATATGGGATAACTCCTGCAACTTCCACATAATCACAGAATCACAGAATGGCTCGGTTGGAAAAG
>NW_010193981.1:0-1260 GCF_000695765.1 Mesitornis unicolor | reverse complement strand
TCCCCATCCTTGTGGCTCTTCTCTGAACACGCTCCAGAATCTCAACATCCTTCTTCTAGTGAGGGGCCCACAACTGAACACAGCACTCAAGGTGCGGCCTCATGTGAAGAGATGGGATGACACCTATAGTGGAATGATATCTGCAACTCATCTACTTGGCAACGCATATGTCTTAAAATTGATTTTTCCTTAGAATAATGACAGTGCAGTTACTCTGGAGCAATCTGACTTTGGATTGAGCGTCTCAGCAATCAACAAAAGTGGAGGAGACAGCACTCACACAAGAAGGGTTGGTGGAAACCTTGTTACATTATCTGTGATAGAAATATGTGTGTGAAAAAGACACATACTGTATTTTCACAAATATCAAATGTGAGCTTTTTTTGTCTATTTTTATATAAAAAGTGCCTGTATAATTAGCGGAAGGGTCGTTCTTGTGATTTAGGCAGTAATTCCTCATCTAGGAGGCTCTGCTTGCATTAAATAGTATTTCAAACACTGTCAAGAAGGAAGAATATTTCTGGTTTTAAAACGCAGTGGTAATAGCTGGAAGTTGAAGATAAATTTTGAATTCCCAAAGGAGCTGATAAGCGACTCCGCAGTTAAATTGTTGCGCAGTCTGAGGAGATGTGCGTTCTTTTCCCATCGCTGCCGCAGATTCTGTGGCCAGTTTTTGTCATTTTTAGGGCTGTATGTACAGTGAGAAAACTCACTGCTGTAATGGCAAAATTTGCAAAAAAAAAAAAAAAAATCAAAATTTGGCCCAATACAGTTTTAGCGGTGGAGCTACCATCCTGGTAAAGCCTATCACAACATTATTTTCTCCTTTAGGGCCGAGTAAGTGATTTCCATGGGTTGACTCAGGATGCTCTCAAAGTATCATCAAATGGAATAGCCTTGAACAGCCTTAACTGTGATCCAGATCCATCAGTAAGTTCATATTTCCATCCTATTAATATAAATATCAATTTTACAATACTGAGGACAAAATAAAATGCCTCAATGACATTGTCTTTGTTCCCAAGTGCTAAAAAGGCTTAGACTGGAGTGGTGTATTTCCTTCTCGAATGGAGGGTTATGCTTGATACTGGTCTAATTTGCTGACAGTTGTTTACTCTTTGAACATGAAAGTAGGCAACAAATATAAGTGATCTCTTATGATTTGCATTAAAAAAAACTTGAAGAAACCCATGGAACTTCTGAGGATTAAATTCTGCTTCCTTTGAATGTTATCACAGAATCACAGAATCCCAGACCGTT
>NW_010193980.1:28762-52478 GCF_000695765.1 Mesitornis unicolor | reverse complement strand
GAAGTCCAGGGTGGCCGTTCTGCTGGATGGATGTGTATATACTGTGACAGAGGGATGGTAGGCTCTTCCAACTTGTGTACTTCTGGTTAAGAATTAACCTCAAACAGGAATCTGATGCGCTCCAAAGCTTATGACAGATGGGTGAGTGTCCCCAGTCCTTTACAATGTATTCTATGCATTATTGATCTCCCTAACATTTGTGCTGTTGCCTGCAGGCTCTGTTCTGCAGTTTGTTCCCAGGATTTCCCGTACCTCAAATGCGTCATTCGTTACTGTTTGTCCTTGAAAGTTGCATGACAGTTGAATGCAACCTTTTAAAAAGAAAAGTGAATGCCTTGGGCCATTTGAGAGCTGTAGTTGTGTCCTCTTTTCTTTGAAGGTATAGCAGCTCATACAGGAAACTTGATCCAGAGTTCAGGGAGTGTGGTAGGAAGGCAAGGGAACTTGTTAGCCTTGTGTGAGGATGTAGATACGTGCAGGTGTGAATTTATCTATGAGTCAGTACCTTGCCTATGCAGTGTCCATGTTTTGCAGCTTTGGCCATAGAATTCTGCTCCCTCTTAAATACAGCTGCTTATAGAGGTATTGAAAAGACTTTAAGAATTAAATTACAAGCAAGAGTAAATGCTGGCATCCAGAACCTCACAGAAGAGGTTTTTAAATCCAATAGAGTGATTTGAATGCACAATTCCTCTTCCTTCTAATGGGAAGTACTCATATATCCAAATCGCATTGAGAATCTCAGCCTCTGTTTATAATTGTGTAGCATCTCTGTGTGATTTATATATGCAGTCTTTCACACATGCATGTTGCCAAGCTAAAATTGCCCTGTTATGGTAGTGCTGCCATCATTATGATGTCTGTTTTATTTCAAGGAGGGGGAAAAAAAAAAAGCTGAATAGCTGCATCTTGTTTACTGCCCCTAAATATATCGTCTTTTCTATAGGAAGTGATTTTGTTTACATGAACAGTAGAGGCAAGAGAAAAAACACAATATATCTTAGCCAGCTTCGATAAATTTATCCTTGTCAGTGTTTGAGTAATAAAGGGAAAGAACATAGAAGAAAACAAATGGAAAAAAATGTTATTCAGGTTTTGCTAGATAAGCCTGTAGCTCTGTAAAAGATTCCATAAGATAAAAAGCTTTAAAGGAACATGAAGAACTACTGGAATAAGAGTGGAAAGGAATTCTCCATATAGGGATCAACTTGCAGATAGTCATCAGTATTACACAGTGACCAGCATCCTTTCTTATTTATAACCTAAGTGTCATTGCTGTCTTGTTTTAAGATGACGAATTAGACCTTTTTTTTCTTTTTAATTGTGTATACAGTATATAGCATGATGTTTTGTCTGGACAACCTAACTGCTATGCTGCTAGCAGAGTTTGGTGTATTTTTGGTGCTGCAGTCATTGTGCACTGCAAAAGAGGCTCCAGGCAGCCTCAGTGGGGCATTTTGTTAGGGAGATTTACCAGTAATTTGGTACAGTCTGCATCAACATCTGGTAAGTCCTAAAACAGAAGAAAACCAAAAGATGACACAGTCAAAACTGACAGTCTGCCTACTGGAACTGCAAACTATGGGCATGTAATCAAAAATACATAGCCTCGGAAGCGAAAGTAGAACAAGGAGAGATCAGCTTCTGTCGATCTTCTGTGTGTACAGGAAGGATGTGTCCAGTTCAATTAAAAGAAGCAGCAAAAAAAATGAAGCCCATTGTTTATCACTGGTTTGTTCCTTCTCGCAATTTTATTATCTCCTGAATGTAATGCCTCGTGTGCACATTAGGCTATCTTGTTTGGTACTCCCTTCTCAGGAGTTTTGTAAACATGTTACAGCAGAGGGCAGTAGGAACCTACCTCTGTGCAAAGTTGTACTTGCATGCTTGTGATAAAAAACATGTTTTCTCCTCACTCCTCTTCCCTGCTTATAATGATATTCAGGGGCCAGATAAAGCTTGTGGAGGGGAACTGCCGCAACTGTTGTCACTGTTCTTGTCACAGTGAATGCGAGGTCTGTGTAGATCCATTTCTAGTCAGTGAACTAATTCTCTAGATTTGATGTATGCTGCAGAGAATCCAGGCCCAAGCTGATGGCAGAAACTGGGCAATTTTCATCTCGGCTCAGAATCCTGTAACAGTTGGTAGAAGAGAAATGATGTGACAAACTATACAGCTTATCCTCAAGCATGTTTTCCTGCTAGTTGCTGAAATATCTTAGTCTTCTCCTGTAAGGGTGTTTCTTAATTTTCCAGTGCAGAATCTAAGGTCTGAAAACTAGAGATTTTGAAAGTGCATGCATTTAGGGAAGAAAAAGCCAGTGCTGTAAAGCAGCTTCAGATGGCAGCCTTTCAGATCCACGCAGCATGATGATGCCAACAGTGCCAGGATTACCTCCTTGCCATGCACCTCCTCTCTTCAGTCGTTGCTCACCTTCAGCATCTTCTGCCAGTGCTCAGGAGGCACCACAGCTCGCTTGGGCTTGGTTGTCATTGCCTCCTGTCAGTTCACTTTAGTGTTCCAGTACTGCAAGCCATCTCAGTAGGTCAGGGGTTTCCCTCCCATCCTCTCTTTATTTCCTGGAGGACGACATGCTCGTACACCCTCTTCTGTGGCTCAGAGGACTTGAGTCTCAGCAGCGAGCGCAGTCATCTGTGAGCATAGCGCCAGTTCACAGCCGAGATCAGCAGAGGCTTTGAACTTGCTCCTTCCTTTAATTGGAAGTAGCCCGGATCTGATGAGCTTCCAGACAATATTGCAAAGCTCAGCTTTCCCCCGCCCCCAGCTTCTCCAGGCATGTGAGAGTGTATGTGTGTGGGAAGGAGGGAGTTGTCACTGTGAAGGATTGTTTGGGAGAGTGGGGCATTTACTCATTTCCTCTTTTACTGGTGAGGATCTGCCTTACGTATTGCTACACCTAGGATGTGTTTTTAACTTTTTTTTCTGGTAACTATAGCATACATACAGATGGACTTCCTGAAAGATGGATAAAACATATACTGTAAATTACACAGGCTGTTGCATAGGGATACTAGGAATGTGGCTGGCTGTAGAAGCTCCTAGCTCTTGCAGTCACTCATATTTGTTAAACTGAGGCATTACTAGTCTGGTTTCTTTTGTTTCTTTTTTCCTCCATTGCCTATATGCTTGTAAAGGATAAATTGAAATCAGGACCCACATACCAGAGCTATTCACAAAGTGGCTTGCTTCTGAGGCCACACCAATGCCATCTGTAAAGGACAAAGGCTGCTTACTGCATAGTTGTTAAGGGCTATTCAAGGATGGAAAATGCAAGAAATAATAGAGGGGAGCTGCAACTTCCAAAGATCCCTTCTTGTTCTGGTGCTCTTCTTTCCGTATTATTCAGATTAAGTCCATGCCAGGTGAAGTCCCATTTTGGGCGGACAACTGTCTTGTAGCATAAGCAGCAGGAGGGGAGTCGGGGAAATGAGTTATTAAAGTCTTTTGCTTTATTAATATCTGCAGCCTGTCATGTTGTAGCATTGTCATAACTCCAGCTCTGCATTATTGCAGCTCTATGTTCATATGACCCCTTTGTGCCACTCTTTTGCTGCAAGGGATCAGCAAATACTTGAATACCTGCCTGCTTCTCTGAGAGTTGTGCCCAGGATACTCTGATACAGGAAATGTACACTAAGTACCAGGTGGAGAGCACACACCTCTCCAGGCTATCTGTGCTTTCAAAGCTAAATATCCCTGCAAAATTCCTTTTAGAAACTGCTTTCACTATGTATAGCTATAAAGATTCTTTTTTACAAAACTGTGTTAAAAACAACGCTCAAAATTGACCGTGCAAAAAAATCGGAGAGATCATTGTTACATAGGAAGTTTGTTAATGATTGTTCCCCTAAAATACAACCATGTGGCAGATAAACATGTACTGAAAATATATTTAAGTCCAAATTTCAGTACTTATACCTGAAGGAACAGCTAAAGGCATAAAACAGACTCATGCAGTTTTAAGAAAACTTAAATGGGCGTTGTGTGGCGTATTATCAGTTTCACTGTGAAATGCAAAGTATGTAGCTTGAAATGAACCTCTGTTGCTAGCTGGGCCTCTTGGGCAGGTGGGTGTCAAAAGGCTGTTTTCTTCTGTGGGCATCAGAAGACTGAATGATTTGTCATGTAAAATGCGCTAGGACTATAAAGGCAAAAAGCACAGCTGATTAAAGGGAAGTTTTACATTTAAATTTAAACTTGCTGTTTTGTCAATGTAGAATTTTGGTGTAAATACTCACACTGGCTCTGTTCGTGTGTTTTTAGGGGAGACCAGACTTACTGAAACTCTGAGGGAAACACTAAACCACATTATTCTTATCTAACCCAGAGTCCTGCTTATGCTGCGTGGTACCAGTGAGGTAACTCCTCTCCTATCAAGTCATGCTGCAGCGGTACCTTGCTTATGTTTAACTATGTGCTGTTTCCTAACAGAAAATGGTAAAAATAATCAGCTGTTTAGAGGAAAAGAGTAAAACTAGCAATGCAAAACAGTTGAAAAATTTTCAAGCAAACAGGTTTGATGCTAGAAATTGCTGATTAAGTAAAATCTAAGCATTTCATATACGCAGGCACATTCTGTTTAAAATTTTGAGGGAAGCTTTTGAACCTTATTTAGTTTGACAAGCCAAAAGCATCTCATTCCAATTATAATTTTAGATGTTGCATACAATGTAAGTCGGTACAAAGCACTTTGAAAGGCAATTTCTGGGTTGGGTGGGTTTTTTTTCCTTTTTCTATATTTTTAATTATAAAGCAAATTTGGAAGTTTTGATGTCTTCTGGAGAAGGATGAAAAGTCTGTTTTGAAGTCAGTACTGCCTAAGGTTGGTTAGAATCTTATGCAGGTGTGAGGTCAGTACCGTACATAGTTGGGTGGTAGAGTTAGATTGCGGGAGTGAAGAGAAAATAGAGAAATAAATATTCACCTGGAGGCTGCACTTGTCAGACGTGGTCAGACTTCAATGAATGGCTCCTTCAATGTGTCTACCAGTAGCTGATTCTGAACCACAGGGCTGTTAGAAATGTTAAAAATCCTAGTGTAGGGTCTTGGGGCTTTATCATCATTGGCCTTCTCCACATTGTGGAAGTTTTCAGCTTGGATCAGCTGTCACTGATACAGAAATTTGAGGAAAGATTCAGAGTGTTCAAAAGAGACAGGATTGATCTGGGCACAGAGGAAGAACTTGACAGCAGTAGAGCAGCACCCAGCTGCTGAGGACCAGATAATACAATGGTGTTACTCCATTGCAGTTGCTTAGAATACAGTAACCTAGAGGAAATAATCCTAGCATTTTAAAAGGACAGAAGTGCTACATTACCTGATAAGTCTTCTGGTTTCCAGTGTCTGAGATCCATGGTCAGCCCTCTTCAGAGTGGTAGGCGATGAAACAGGAAGGGAAAAGCAGGAGTGTTTACCTGGTTCTTCCTATTGGGCAGGAATTGAGAGGAATTTGGGCTCTGTGTCTGGCTGTGTCATTGTTTGGGGACTAAACTGCTAAGAATTAAACTGTGTGTCCCAGTTCATTCTCTGGTCTGCTCCTGGCAAGGTGCTGAAATGTCCCTACAGAAATCAGACTGTAATGTTACTAGCTGGATTTGTGATGGCGCGATTGTGGCAATGCCTGTAAGTAAAAGCATTGAGGCAGTAATTTGTCACACAGGTCACTTGAATATACTTAATAAGAAGCTTCTAGCATGCAGTTAAGAAAGAAGAAAGTAACAGTACAATTGCTTCTTTATATTCAACAGATGTTTCCCAAACTAAGTAGTAAATTCTTAAGACCTACACCATGAGTTAATCTTCCCTGGAATAACACCCCCTATCTCAGAATAGTTGATTGTTACTATTGCATAAATACAGAGATGCATGGAGCATCAAGAGTTTGTTTCAAGGTGTGCAGTACATTGAGCATGAGGGGCCACCTGATGGTAAGAGACTCAACCTAAATGAATAGAGACAGATGAAGGAAGCATGCTTGAGTCATGTATTATCTCACTGGCCTCTGCTTAACAGGCCTTGCTCTGAAATGCAGCTTTCACTTTGCCTCGCTTTCAAATTCTCAAAAAATCCTTTTAGAAGAAATTAGGCAGAGGTTAATAGTAGCTTTACTTTGAAATCTGCTTATGCTTTACATAACATAAAAGCCTGCCTGTCTAGGTTAGATGTCTGCTTAGTTCTGTGCCACCTTGTATGAGCATAACAAGTAAGACCCAGTCTTAAACAACAGAAGGTCAACTGAATTCCAGTTAATCTATTTCTTTCAACTCACAGAAAAAAAGGAGGGGGGATAAATCAGTTGCAGAATAGAATGACACTCAAATGGTGAACTTCTCATGTAATTTCAGAGTTCAGAGTAGTAGTAGTCTGTTCTTCCACAGTCTCTACTTTGGGATCAAGTACAGCCTTTCCTATTCCAAAGAGAGAGTTTGCCTCAGTGGGGACACTGCTGTGGCCAGCAGATCTTTTAGCAGCTACAAGGAATGCCCCAGCTTTTCAAGTGAGTGCAGCCAGCCATGACGGTCTGTATAGATGATTTCTGGGTGCTGGATTTCACTCCCCTCTAGCCCTTCTGGGAAGACTTCCATGGATTTGAGACCTGCATCGTAGCTGAAAATCAGTCTGCCTGGGTTTTGCCAGCCTGTAGTTCTGCTGGCCACACTTGCACGCTGCTCTGACGCTGCCTGATACCAAGGTAAAACATCCTACTCTTGAGATCGAATGAGGTGCCAAGCAAACACAGTCATAGAGGTTCTGGTAACACAACTACTCTTTCAGAGCTACTTGGGTCCCTTGTCACAGTACTACTGCATGTATGTATGTGTTTGCAGTCCCAAATATATTGGCTTGCATAGCTGCCAAACTGCATGACGTAGTCATGCCTAGCTGCTTTCACTTCTAGTTCTCTTCTGTTATTTTGGCTTTTCAGATTTGTCTCTGATCTTAAAGGAGTATCTGCAGCTTTATTTCCTGCATAGAAAATCATAGTTTGAATTCTTCTCACTCAAGAAATATATAAAGCATCACTGAGTCAAGGGCTTTCTACCCTGAATTCAGTAGACTTCAGGTGAGGTCCGAAATCTCCCTGTGTTGTATTTTTGTTCTACCTTAACCACACTTATATTACTTCCCTTGTAATATTTCTTGGCCCTTGGTAGCACTTGAGAAAAGTTCCAGTTTAATACTGTACATGACTGTCATTGACGTGCCAATGACTCTGTCTTCCATATCACTGAAGATGCTGAGAGATGCCTGGAGATGTCCCCCTCTTTTTGTATTTCAAATTCATATTTATTCTTACTCTGTTTACACTGTTTGGGGAGATGTTAGTTTGCATGACCTGACTCATATCTTAATCAGTTTTGAGAGGAAGCTGTGTGTAAATTATCTTCTGTAGTCTAACTCTGTATCTGATGCTTCCTTTTTGTTTTCTGGTGATATGTCTAAAATGAAACAAGCAATAGCAATATCAGCAACTGAAATTAACCAAAGATTTGTGCTGTAGAGACCCAGGCAGTAGATTACTCTTACTTCTCTTATCCTCTGTATGCCTATAAATTTTTTTTCACCTCTCAGAATTTGTTCCTTTTCATTTTATTGGCAATAGATGCTATCATTACTGCCACAGAGCAGAGCTCAGCAGTTTTTCAAGGATGCTTTGCTATATTGTGTTTTCTGTCCCAAGATGGAAGTTGAATGTGTTGGCAGAAATTTACTAGAACCCAAGAGACACTTCCTCATGAAGAAATAAGATGCAGCCAGCCAGCTTAGCAAAGGTGATGGTCTAGCTCTGGCTGAGTTCAGTACTCAGTGGGCACCTGGAGCCACTGCCTTGCATTGAGGTTTCCATAGGTGCTGTGGTTCCCAGTTCCCTGCACATGATTCAACGTTTGTCTATATGAGATGTTGGGTATCAAAATGCAGCAAGATGGCCATGGCTGGCAGCCGAAGTCTCACCAGCTGCTCGCTCACTCCCCTGCTACAGGAAGGGGAGAGAGAATAGGAAGAACTGGAATGAGAAAACTCACGTATTGAGATGAAGACAGGGAGATCACTTCCAGTTACCATCACAGGTGAAACAGGCTAGACTTGAGGAAAATTAACTTACATATCTAGTAATTGGCAATATATTATTTAATTACTGATTTGGGAAAGCAAAAAAGACAAACGCTAAAACATTTAGAGAGAACACCTCCTCTTCCCTCTTCCCCAGGCTCAACTTCACTCCTTCCCTCCTGACTCCACTCTTCTCCTCCTTGCTATCACCACAGTTTATGTACAATCAGTCCCTTCAGCAAGGCAACATGGCGTGGGCTTATGGTCAGTACCTAGCAGCTCCTCTCTGCTGCTACCTTCTTGTCATACTCTGCTCTGATGCAGGTCCTCCCCAGGTGAATATCACTTTCCCAAATAATCAGCTAATACAGGATTCAGTACTCCGAACACTGAGGGCTGGCCACAGCAGCTGCTGCTGGGTCAGGTCTCTTGGAAGTGGTAGTGCTGGGTGTGATGCAGAGCAGTAGCATCAAGAGGAGACCCAAGGATGCCCAGTGACTGGGCAGCCTGCACTGGCCCTTGTCTCAGTGTCCGTGGTTGAGTGTGAAGGTGCTCAGCCCTTTCCAGGATTAGGCTATCAATAATAAACCATTTTAAATATCTCAAAAGCAGTCCTGTGATGACAACCTATGTAATTAATTGCATTACTTTTAATAGACCCTTCAAATAGTGCCAAGTCAGTGACATCTGCTGCAGTGTGGAAATACCTTCAGGGAAGAACATTTTTAATGTGGTGATACCTCAAAAGGCAGGCCATAGATAGATAGGCTGAAAATGGCCATGCAGGAGATAAAATGTTTTAACAGGTTCTTAAGCTCTCCTGTTTATTGCTTACCCAAAAAATGACCACCCATTTACTGGTGGATGATTTAATTAGGATCTATGTATAAAAGCACAAAACCTGTTTGCCTGAGATGCACTTTGGACTTCTTGAAGAGAGCCATGTTCTTCTGCACCCTATTTCTGTTTGGTTTCAGTATCACTATTGCTCATTTTAACATACCTATCTTTGATAACCATTGGTGAATCAAATCCAGGGCAGGCCTCATCCTCAGCTGATGCAAACAGGCTTGGCCCAGAGCAATTAAGAGCGCTGATTAACAGCAGCAGTGTGTGTGGAGCTGGAGTTTTCATACAAACATAAATTCACTTATTGCTCTGGCTCTCTTGGGGGGAAAAATGCAAAAGATGTTATTAAACTAGGGTTTGTTTATTGACCACCTCTAATTTCTATGTTCATAAAATAATCTTATTAACGAGTCATCTGTAGCTGAGATGCACTGTGTTCCTTGAAACATTCTGCGCAGAATTTGTGAATTGAAGCAGGACAAACTGGATACCAAGGAATTCATTTCAGAGGATATGATCTCATAGTAATCACTAACTGTTCATCTCTGGAGATGAATAGATTTTGGTTGGCAGCTGCAACCCTGGAGATAAGTGCATCCATATATTCAAAGGAAATGGAACATTTTTTAAAAAATATATTTACTGTTATATTTTTGTGCATGTGTCAAGTTTCAGAGTTTGGGTTAAAGGCTAGGCTTATTCCTGTGTTAGTGTTTGTACCTGGCCAACTCTTATTCAGTAGAGTTAATGTGGAAATAAATAGTGACCTAACTTTATGATCCTTCTCCAGCAAGTCTCGGGAGGACTGGCAGCAATGCGGCTTTCTAGGGTCTCTCTTCAAGCCTTCATGACTTTCTCTGTACCAAGAACTGCGTGCTGCAGTGATAGTGCATTGTTGACTTTATGTCTTGAAGTAGTGGACTTGTATGTCCAGGTTATTTTGGTTGGTTGGTTTGGTTTTTTTTCTGGAGCCAATCTGCAGTCTCTTCACTCCGTGCACGTAGTGATGGTGAATCACAGATCCTACAGTGCTTCAGAAATGGAGAGAGGGAGAGGGACAGTGTGCCATGCCAGGTGGAATTTTCTTACTGTTTAAAAACATCCCCATGTAGAAAATAGCAGAAAAGTTGCCTAAAAGCAGCGTGGAAGCAGGGAAGGATCGTTCAGTTGGGTCTTTGTTATCTCTGTGGCATAGAAATAGAGAGCTGGCAACAGTGCTTCAGTGACTGGAAATCTCCAAGGTAATTTCCAAGACTCGCTGATTGCTTACATGGAAATTAGGCAAATAATTTTACAAAATAGTATTTCCCAGTTAATTCCTCTTCTCTGTGTGCTGTTTTCTCAGTAAATGAATGTTTTATTGCCAAAATTTACTTATTTGACTGCACTGTTTGTGCAATCTTCCTTTACAAATTATGTGCCTAAATTTCCGAGATTTCCAAAGGACTCATGATTTCCCCTGACATCAGCTAAACCTGCTGGAGTTCAGTATCTGTTAAAGGAGGCTTGCTATGTTCCTTTAAAGCAGCAAGTGAAAAACCCAGCCTCCAGCATTTAAATCCAGAGCCAGTGCTAGGTCACATCAGCTGTGATGCAGTTAAGCATTTAGGTAGGTGAATAGGCAGTGTCACCACTTGGATTCCTAGGGGCTGTTCTCATCTTTAAATTTAAAGTGTGTGTGTCTGCTTTGCTGAGCTGCAGCCAGAGTCTCAGAAGCTCGGCTGAAATGAGCACTTTGCTGATGGGCCAAACTGCCCCATGTGCAGATCATTTTCAGCATCCTGTCATATGGTGAGCTGGACCCTTCAGAGGAGCAGGGGCTTGACCTTAACTCTGTTTTATTTGCTCTAGATGAAGGGAGCAGACCTTAAACTCACATGAGAAGGGAAATGGGCTTGCTAGGTGATACAGGACATCCATAGGGATTAGGACTAAAGATCTGATAGGGAGAACTCTGTTTTTGAAGCAAGGCCCTTGTAAAAGGGCCCACAAGCCTTAGGCTGGGCTTGTAGGTAGAAGTTCTGGGAAGAGACACTGGGGAACAATGTGAAGTTGGGGGTGCCAAGCCTGATGCTTTAGAAACAATGGCTCCTGCCATTGGGCGCCCCTCAGTGGGGTCTGCTATGGCTGGGGGTTGTATAGTGCTGCACCCGAAGAAGCTGATCCTGATTTGGATGAAGAACAACGGTGAGGCATCGCATAACTTGGGAGAAGACTGTCCGAGGCTAGCAAGGATTAGACTCTATGACAGTAAACGCCACAAAGTTGACTGGTAAGAGGACCGTCTTCTCCTTTGCCTTCTAACTGGTTGTCCACCAGATTCATTGAATAAGCTTAAAGGTTTCTGGTACTGTTCACTAATTTGTTGAAGCTGGCAAGTACTTTCCCATCCCATTTGTAGAGGACTGGAAGACAGAGAGCTCTTGTGTGAGCTGCGGGCATGATTTCGGTGAATGTTTCCATTTATTCTCACTTTGTCAGCTGTGGGCCTACAGCTTGTTCTTTAACTTATGTAATAGACCCAAGTATTAAAATCTTTCCTTAAAAAGATCACCTAGCATAAAGCACGGATTTTAGTAAAACTGCACAAGCTGGTTTTTGTAAGGGCTTATTTCAATGCCCATTGGAATCCATAGAAACGTTTCAACTGACTTTGGTGACTACTGATGAGATGAAGTAGGCTGTTTTCATGGAAAACCTGGAGGAGAATGGTGATGATGCTATATTAAGACAGGGAACAAAAGCCATTACTCTCACTAGCATCAGTAAATGGAGGAAAAAGATATTTTTTTCTTAGTCTTTCTTACAGAAAAGAATATAAAGGTTAGGAAGAAAGACCCTAGAGGAAAGAGAAATATGAGAATGAGTCTAGCAGGACCTGACTCTGGCTGGGGTTTTAATCTTTGTGCACAAAATTAATGTAACACACAGAACAACTAGTGAAATCAAGACTTACATGCAAAATAGCTGGAGTGGGTGAGTTTGGTATGTATGATGGCTTAATTTTTCGATCTGCAGAATAAAATGACAAACTTGCAAAGGAATGCAGTCATCCTTGTTTCAGTACTAAGTGCTCTGTGGGAGTTGCAGCACTGATTGAGTTATAGTCTGTGGCTTTCAAGGGTCCTTTTCGGAGTATGTCAGTGAGTTGTTGATAATGAGGTTAAACTTCATATGGAAACCAGATGTTTCAAGGAAGCTGAACTACAGTGCTGCTTTCTGCACTGCAATCTGTGCCCTGCTCAAAGGTCAGCTGGAATAGGCGGACCTAGGAGAAAAGCAAGTGAGAGGCAGTTTTTCCTTGCTCTGATGCAGAGCAGGAAAGCAAACTTTGCCCTCTTCACTTCCATTTTTCCACAGTGGCACTGCTTTGGCAAGGATGGTACATAGAAATCTGCTGGTTTTTATTGGTAAGGTGTCAAGTTTTATTGCTGGTTTTTGCTGATGTGGACTTTGTGTGCAGCAAGCTCCACATCTTTCCAGAGCCACAGTGAAGTCAGGAAGCTCTATACAGGTGTGGAAGTGTCCTATGCAGAGATCTCTGTCACTCTAGAGTTTTAGACACTGCACGACATAAGGATTATTTGCTGCACAACAAGCAGTTTTGTGTTTGAACATATTTCAACAATATGACAAAGACTTGAAAAAGATTAGCTCCCAACTTTAATTGAAGAGGTAATTGCTAAGAAGAAACTGCTTTTCTTGTGTGTTACCTACTTAGTTGGCACATCTCCAAAATCAGCTGATGTAGAGATAAATCTGCATTTTTTGAGAAAGCCGTAGGTAATTCAAATCATATATTTGGCTATGCACTCCCACTGCACTCAAATTCCTTTCTGAACTGATGAACATACAAGGAATTTGAATACACTGTGGAGGAATAAATGCTACAATAATTTAAAAGGGGGAAGAAAACCCACGAAGCGTGCTGAGCTGCTATTTTCCAACTTGTGATTAGATTTTTTTTTTCCTGAAGCTGTTGCATTGGATTCTTCTCTTCTCCTATTCCTTTCTCTGCCTGTTGAAGGATGAAATGAGCCCTGGTGAAAAGGAAAGTCTATGGTTTTAAGTCCTATTTTATGGATTGAAGTGGGTCTTAATTTCTGCTTAGACTTTGTGCCAATCATCTCCCCAGCGAATTTCATTCATTAAAAAAATACAGCTTCATCTCTCCATTTGATGCTTATTAAGTTTTGGTAACGTTCAGTCCCAACTACTGTTTAGCTCAATTAAGAAAAGTTTTGTTTTTCATTAACACCCACAACCTAATCAGTGTTTGTGGATATATAGTCTTTTATTTCCTCTTCAGCTTCATTTTAGCTCACTCATATTAGAAGTATGATTTTTGCCATTTTCCTTGTTAAGCTATGGATTTTCTACCAAGTAGTGTGGTGTATGCATGTGACATAGCAGGATGGAGCTGCCAGGCAGTCTTACAGGCAAAAAAACCCCAATTCCCTACCTTTCTGTTAACCAGTAGGATGTCTTTCAGACAGATCTTTTTAAGTATTTTCTTCTAGATTTTTCCCTGAGTAACTTTTATAGGCAGTGAAGAAAGTCTTTGTTCATACCAGGATCAATTCTGAGAGAGGTAGATAGACAATCCCACATAGGCATGGGGGTCTATCTGCTGTCAATGGGCCAAGGGCACTCTGCTCAAACGTACACAACCTCACACCAATGCTCAAATATTGTTTCCATTTCTTAATTGTCTAGTCCAGAAGCCACTTCCCAACAGCTCAAGGTCAAAAACTGGAATGCCAAGACTCAAACTGAGAGAAACCAAAGGGTCTTTTGGGCAGGAAATATGAAATGCTGCATGTTTCCTTCCCTAAGTATAAATAATTATCTCTGACTCCAGTTGCATGATCCTGGGAAGTTGTGTAAATAGTACTGTCCAGCAGAAGTGCTGACATCCTCACTTTTTGAGGAATATAGGTAAGCAGGCCTTAAGACTGATCAGAAGGACACTTGAGTGGCACGGATAAAAACTGGCTTTCAAAATTCACCTTAGCACCCTTTTCATGTGCAGAAGCTTGCGTTTTTCCAAAGCAGGTTTTGAAACATATTATGGCAGTAAATGTAAGGCTCCACTAGTGGTGCTGAGCTGATAATCCTGGAAACCAAAGCTCTCAGCTTACCCAAAAAACCTATCACAGGGCAAGCAGCAGAAGTGGCTTCTGCACCCTGGCCCCTTCCCGGGAGGGGAGAGCATTGCCTTGTCCCTATTCCCAGCGGGTGCTTTGCCTGCCGAGCTGCTAGTAATAGAGTATTGACTCACTGCCACTCAAAATATCTCACATACTGATGTTGCCCAGAACCCGAAGTGTATTACCTCTGCATTAATTGAAATGTAGCTTTCAGCAGCCCTTATAAACGTGCTCGACTGTAGTGTGAAAGCATTTGTTTCCAGCAGAGATCCTGATAACTAGTGAGATTCAGGAGTGGTGACTGACCTTTGATCATCGGCTTTCAGCTTGGCTTGCTGCCTTGCTGGGAGGAGGAAGGGAAAGTTCTTCCTTATAAAAGCCAACTTCATGTCAGTGTCTTCTGTTAACATTTAGTTTGTTCAGCTAAAAGCATGCAGCTTTGAAGCTCCCTTTGTACTGAATTGCTTGGCTTCTTTTCCCAATGATACTCGTAGCTCAGAAGTTATGTCTTACTTCATATTTAATCTCTATGTGACTTCCATTTCGATGAATAGTGCAGCTGCTGCAGTTCCAAGTTTGCCTATCTCCTCGCTTTCCCCTCGCTTCACCTCCAAAACTGCCTTGGGATTTTCCTCAAGGCTGCCAAAGTCAACTTCACCTTTTCCTTGGAACCTCCTTAGCTCCGCTGTTTAGGGACAAAGCCTCTTCTTGGATGCCTCCCAAGAACTGCTCGGGCTGTGCTCCTCCACGGGAGCCCTGCAGGCTGCTGGGTGCTTTTTGCTCTCGTGCTTCCAGCTCCTTCAGGATTTGTTCCCCTTCATCTTCCCTGGGTGCTTTTTCTGATTGTTCCTCATGGCACGAGGGTTAGCTGACACCTGTGCAAATCTAGGTTTTAGAACGCCGTCTACTCTATGGCCTGTTTCCTTCTGTGACTTTGGAGTAATTTATGCAATCTGAGCTTGACTCTGTGCTTTTCTCTGAAGTGACTCTGATTTACCCTGATTATACAAAACCTCTTTAGACAATGTTACTGGTAAAGGTAGTTCATTATTAGTGGGAGCAATAGCAGATAAGTATCTTTGACTTCCACCACACCCCTAAACAAAACAAAAATGAAAACTTACTAACACCTGGTAAGGCAAGCTTAATAAAGGAAATGCAGAAAGGGGAGCAAAGAGGTCACAATATTTAAAAGAGATAGATGTAAACTGAGAGCACAGAACAAATGCATCCGAGGTCAAAAGCTAAATCTGCAATGGCAGCTGCCCACTTCGAATTGTGTTTTTTCATGGTGCAGTGCACCATTAAACCATAGGTTAAATAACCACAATGTAAGGTCAATGGCCCATTCAGGCGTGTGCTAATTTCACACTATGCCATTGTTAAGAGGCAAGATTTAATGGAAATTATTCTTGTTGGTATCTAGTCTCCCAAACAAATTTTAGATCATTTTGATCTGCCTTGTTAGAGAACCAGTTCATTGTTTCTAGCAATCTTCTTTTTGGAAAATTAATTTCATCTTTAAGTACTGAGAGATGTGTGCTGTTATTTCTGTTAGTGTTCTCCTCCTCTGCTTTAGTTTCATGTTTTCTGGTGTTTGACAAGGTTCATACAAGTAGATGCACAGAAAAGGGGGAAGGAGTAAACCTATGAGTGGGTTGAACTCAGTTCTGGGACAAGTTATATTCTAAATGCAGCCATTTTCCATTTTTGCAAATATTTTTGCTATCACCCTTAATATTTTGAATTTGCTTTATTGTAACAGGTCACAAGTCACTTTGAATTTTGCCTGAGCCATGGATTCTTTGGAAACTTGTGTTGGTGTCTTCAATCAGTTCATCATACACCGCTGTTACATGGTTTCCTAGAGAGCATCGAATTTTGATCTGGTGTGAACAATTCTATTGGCTTTAGTACTGCTGCTTGATTTTTTTAGTAGCATACTTAAGAGATAAGTTGCATTGGATAGATGAGAAGAGGCTTGTAAAGGCCACCTGACTGGGAATATCACTGCTTCTCTGGTCCTCTGGATTTTGCAGCCTGCTTTGTGAGTATTCCCATTAGCAATCAGCCTGAATCTGCATTAGGAAACGTTAGGGTAAGTGCCTTCATCATGTGCCTGTTGTTACCTCTGGAGATTTGATGTGCCACAATAGCAGCCAAGCTGTGAAGCTGGGAGGGCCTGATTCTCAAAAAAGGAAAATTTTAAGGACATTCAAATTCTGGACTTAGAAGCATGTAAGTAACAGGTCAGTGTGCCTGTCAGAATCTGAACAGCATATTTGTTTATTCTGTTGAATTCACGTTTTAAATTTGGGCTCACACTAGCATGTGTGAGATTCCTTTATTGGCCAAAACCCATCTATGTGCCATCCTTGCCTCAGCAGAGTTTCTGAGTGGAGGCTGGGGTCTGGCCTGGGTTTTGATGGCTTAGGTTATGGTGAGGCTCTGGATTGAGAACCTCTTCTTTTTCAGTAGGTAAGCACATTTCGAAGGTCTTCAGCAAGATAGCATT
Organism: Mesitornis unicolor; assembly: GCF_000695765.1. Classification (NCBI taxonomy): domain Eukaryota; kingdom Metazoa; phylum Chordata; class Aves; order Mesitornithiformes; family Mesitornithidae; genus Mesitornis; species Mesitornis unicolor. Next base: position 35,890 of record NW_010193980.1, on the reverse strand, counting down.
TAACAAGCCTCTGCTGGAATGAGCACCAACAGATTATAAATTGCAAAGTGCAGTGTAATTGAATCTGATCTCTGGTTTTTACAGACTGTAGTAACTGGAAATTACCTTTCTTTTAAACATACGCCATTCCTATGATGGCTCCTTCTTAAAACTGTGATCTGGTAATTTTTAAAGACATCATAATGTGAAGTAAGAAGTGGTATACACTTCCCTTGGTACTGGTAGAGAACGGCAAAGTGGAGACTTTGGGATACTTCCTGCTGTGTCATTGGTATTAAAGTAAGTCCTACACAGTAATTAACAGCTTAGCAAATATGAACTCAGTCCTTGAATAGCTACGGCCTGGAGCCCAAACATCAGAGCTCTGTTCCAGGTCAAAACAGATGACCTACAGAAGGGCTGGGTGGAAGCAGTCCCGGTTTGCACTTGGCAGCAGAGCGCCGCTGCAGGCACCCCCCTGGCCAGCCCCACAGGGAGCCTCCCTGCAGGTCCACGCTGTCCTGGCCATGCTCTTCACACCTCTTCAGTCACAGCCTTTCTCTGAGCACCATCCTGCCCAGTGGCTGAGCAGTTCTGTGTATAATGGAGGGGTTCTAAAATCTTTCTTCAGACATGGAAATACAGTGATTTCCCAAATTTTTTGTTCCTATATGTCTAGGAGATGTAAGGCTTGAACTTAAGGAAATTAAGTATGCTGTATTTGGTAATGTTGCAGACTTGCTGATTAGGGCACACACTCTTTCTCCTCCTGTGTCCCTTTTCTGTCTCAGTATATATATTTTTTTTGACATGCAATGACAAATACATTAGTTGTCTAGGTACTGATTAAAGATTGTGCAGGAAGCCACAAACAGATGTGAGGCTTGGGATCTCTAGTGGAGAGCCTTAGAGCCCTACCTGTTTAGCTTTACCAGAAATAAGGTTTAAGAGTTTATTTGCTTAGTATAAAGTACACTCATGATAAGACTGTACTGGTCACCAAAAAAAATTAATGGCTCAAGAGAATGTGTGGGGATTGGCCAACCTGAGGCTAAGCAGACTCAAACTAGAAATTTGGCTTATACTTTGACAGGGTGCAGGTAGAAGTTGACTATTACCTTCTCCTTATCCTTATTGTTTTGTTGTCATACTTGTTGATGAGAAGAGGAGGACATACCACCACTTCTCCTGTTGTCGTGCATAGTAAGCGGTAGGGAATACCCTGATGATCAGGTGCATTGAAGGGTCATTGTGGAAGAGGCTGACCAGCATCTAGTGCTCCAAAGCCTGAGTCTCTTTTGTCGTTTCCAAGTAGTTCAAAGCTGCCATCCACCTGCTCCATCTGCCAGTCAAGACGATCATGTTCTCAGCTTTCTCTACATGAGAATTTGAAGACAATTATGACCTGCAATTGCATGCTGCCAAGAAGTGGTTACAAGTTGGGTTTCGGTTTCACATTACTTATTCGCTGTAACTATTTGGACTGGCTATGGCATTTTGCTCAACGTTTTTCATTCATGAAATCCATCTGCTGGTACATTCTGTTAAAAAACATACTTTGTATGCAAGCTCCCCAAATAGCCAGTGCTTCCCCAACTCCCACCTTTTTAAGGAAATACAGCTTGAGTAGCCAAAGGTGCTGAGCAGTGGTGTTTGGAAGAGTGGGAATGTATTACTGTGGTCTTGGGGAAGGAGATGGGATTAGGTAAGTATTGCTTATTGCTTCCATTAGTTCAGTTGTAGTTCAGTGTGCAGACCTCTAGCAGTTGGGTGACTGAAGTGAGGCAGCTGAAATTAGACACTGCCTTTAAACTGAGGCTGTAATAAACACTGTATAAATAACATTAGTATGAGGGATTAAAGGAAGGGCATTGAAGGAATTTAAGGGCATGGGGTTGATGGTTCTCCTTACGGCGCTTCTTCGAACCTGTGACCAAATCCCACCGTTTACCCTGCAGTATTACTTACTCTGCTGTGCCAAGGCAGTTATCTGTTTTGGAAGCGGTAGCAGTTTCACATATGTACCATATTTTAAGAATGATTGATTTGCTTCAAGGAATCAGAGCTTTAGTTACACCTACATAATTCTGCTACCTAATAAACATACTTAGCACTAACCTCTTTGTGACTACTCAGAAATACCTGCACACATGGTCTGAAGGATTCCCTATGCTTTTAACTCATTTTTCCATGCTAATGTCAGAGCTGGCATCCTTTGTTCTCTGGTGAAGGTAGAAGTGGCATTGTTCCTCTCTTTCTAGGACACGATGTGCTGCCTGCACATTTCTCCCTCACAATTCGTAGCCAGGCTTCACTCAGAAGGTACTGACATAAATTATTTCATTTTGTGCTTTGAAGGTTTCCTCTGGTCATATAAAATAGATTCCATTTGAAAGTGTTTTTCTTAATAATTTTTTCTGTTAACATTTAATCCACAATGTTGTGTGGAGTGTGCTTAAATAGAGCAGCATACTCCTTCAACTCTTGTGAGAAGAACCTTAAACCAGATCTGTTTAACAGATGTGCAATGAGCATGTTTTTTGCTGCTCCTGTGGCAGCGCAGTGTTGTGGTATTCCTGCAGAAAGGCATACTGCAAACCATTTGGACCTGAGAAGTGGTCAGCGATGTGTGGAACACAAGGCAGGGGCTCTGCTGTGAATTCCTCTACGAATCTGTTAATGTGATCCTGAGGAAGTCTCGTTGCCTGCCCATTCCTGCTTCTTCCTCATGTCTCATCGGCTGACAGTACTCTACTTAACATGTTTCCTTTGAAAGGTAGTAAATACAGCATTCTAGGGTCCAAAACTAAATTTTTCAACTCATTTTACACTGATGCCATTCCAGTTTGATTAGGTAACACATATAGAGAAGAATTTGGTCTTCACATGTTAGTATCATACATCGTAAGCCAGACTTTCAAACGTATTATTTCCTCCGTAAACACGGCACAGATGTGTAACCTCGTGAATGTATTTGCTTAATAGTGTGGCTTTGAATATCCAGCTCCCTGTGTGCAGGCATTGTGTTAAATATGCCTTGTTCAGGAGTATTGAGCACATTCAGGTTGACAATGGCAATTCAAGTTACAAATTCCCATGAGAATGCAAAATGTTGCATCTTACAGAAAAAAAAAACACCACACACCATAAAACTCCCTCATTTGATGCTGATAACGCACACTGAAGTATTTGTTAGTGGGCCACTGACCAATTCTGCTTAGCAAGTTAATTTAAAAGTACTGTTTATTTATACCTTTGTCTGCATGGTAGGAGATAATAAGTGTTTCATTTTAACTGACTGCACCATACACCTCATGCTGCAAAGCAGTAATTGTTTGAGTTGATAAAATTTCTCTCAAAAATTTCTGCTGAGGGCAACTTTAAAAATCACACGTTGAATGATTTAAAAACAGAAAATTTTGGTTTTTCTTGTTTAATTACAGAAAACATTTAACTGCTTAGACCTCCCCAAAACCAGTCTTTCCTAATAATATATATTCTGCTCAGTGTCTATGCACTATATAGATGTGTATACATATTTATATGAAGTGTTAATGCAAATCCCATCTTCATTGTGTAAGCTGATGTGAGGTATGGTCACCAGCATCCATGCATGACAGTAGGCTGTGCAGCGGAGGCAGTGCATTGGTAGCTGCCTTAGCTTTCCCTGTAAATCTGAGGTGGCATGCACTATGTAAGCCTGTATCTAGATAATCTATGCACGTTCTACTACAGAAAGCATAAAGAACTTCATCTACAAAATGTATTTTACAGAGGTTTCCGTGGGGAAGGAAGCATCTAAATAGCTTAGTAGCTCTGGAATCAAATATATGGCAATTCTGAAGTTTTTAGAAATCTCGTATTTAGAAACTAGCATCAAGTCCTGTTTCTGTGCCAAGCAGCTCCTGGCTAGCTGAAGAAGCTATGTTGCTACTCCCACCTGTGTTTTTTGTATTATGAAACAGGGTACAGATTTCTTTAATGGTCTCTTTAAATGAAAAAGCAATCTGCTGGGTCTCTTAGAAAGATTTTGGTAGGTCAAATGTAATTTTCCATATAGGGTTTGGCTAAGACACATAAGATACTGTCTGCAAAGCAGTGAAAGCTTTGGGGCCTTAAAATGACCATTAAGTAGCATCTATAAACCTCTGCTTTTGTCTCGGACAAATATCTGTGCGTGCTGCTGCTGTCATTTGGCAGCACTGTTGAGCACTGCCTCAGAAATTTTACTGTTCCATCACCTCAACTCGACTGCAACTGCAGATTAAACAAGAAGGAAAGCAAAGCTTCCTCTACATTTTCTGCAGCCCATATCCTATAACCATTGCAAGGATAAAATAAAGGGGGGGGGGCAGGAAGGTGTCAGCAGTCAGTATAACTGTAAGCTTGTTTTCTTTGGGCATTTTAAGAGATCTACTGTGCTGAAGCCTGTACATGGCTTAGCAATAGCCTCCTCTGTGTTGCTGTAGCCACAGCTCATCATTTGCTGCATCTCGAGTACTGAAGGCTGGACCCTGCTTTGTTACACAGCATCTTAACCTTGCTCTGCCCTTCTCCCCGACAACAGCTCCTTTGTTTCCTTTCACTAACAGTCAGACATCACAGATTCCTTCTCTCTAAAGCCATTAAAACAGAACCAGTACCACCCCAAGTGGTTTCAGACCTAACTGCTTTAGATGCTGGAGTCTGCTGCAAGGCCAAAAATAACTCCTCATTTCTTTTTCCTTCATTGGTGAAAGTAGGAGGGAAAGTGGCCAATGACAGAGACACAAATCCCCTGTAGGCACTGGAGACAAATCTATTCTGTGGCAGGAAAAAAAAATAATGCTCTTGAAAAATGTTTCTTTGCTCAGGCCAATAGATACAGAACTGCTGCATGCAATTCTGCTGAACTGATGGTATCACTTGAATGGCTCACAGACTACATAAAATGCATTACATAACTATATTTTTAAACACTGTCCCCAGCTGTGCTGATGCACATAAAAGCTGTGTTTGCAATGGCCTCTGCACATGTAATTATTTTGTGGCACTAGCTCTGTGCATTTCCTTGATGGATGCTCCATGGTGCATAAAATTGTACCTTTTATCATAGATCCTTGAATAAATTCTTGGGCTGTTTCAGCTTTAAATACTTTGTTGTCCTCACATGGGTGAACATGACTGATGCCTGGAAGGGCTAAATTATAGCATCTGAGGGAACACCTTTAAGTTCCCTGGGAGCAGGAGAGGGGGAATATGATGAGTGTTGAAGTGGAGGCATCTGGGTCACGGGAAGGGCTGAGCAGCAGAGCTGGCTGCTCCTCCATGAGAGGTTTGCGGCCCTGCTCCTTGGGATGGAGCATCAGCTCTGCTCCTCTTTAGCCTGCCTGTGCTTATCCTGTCCTCATTGATGCTGCATTGACCCAGCTGCTTTGCAGCACTGGGAGGCCAGGGCAGTGCCTTGTGCCTTCGCAGAAGCCAAGGGGCTGGAGGCTGCTGGTGCAGAGTCCTGGCCCAGGCTGTTGTGATTGCAGAGCAGCTTTGATTTATCTTCTTTTCTGTTTGTGTACAGCAAGCGAGCACCCAGCATTTCACTGTGAGTTCTCCATCCATTTGTGGACTGCATAACATTTCTCTATGCTGGCGCAGTAGTTGATGTGTAGGACCCAGTGAAGAGGACAGTGGGATATTTATCTTAGATCTGTCCCAGTATTCTTGAGTGTTAATACCACTGTGAAAACCTAGATGCTGGAAGGATTGGTGCGCATCACAGTCCAAGAGGTTTGCCTGCCAAGCAATAACACTTGGAAATAAATAAAGACAAAAGTAATACAATATCCTGAACAACAGCTTCAAAGTGATGGAACAGCAGCATCATGGGTAGCTACCTTTTTTTTTTCCCGTATTGCTGCAAAGAACTGGCAGATTTTTATTGTCAATAAGCAGAATGGTTTGGTGTTTTACCTCTCATCCCCGGCTAGCCTGAGATATGAGACTCCACCAAAGGAAATGCGGATTTTATTATGAGCCAGTTTTTAGTGGCAGGTTGGAAGTCAGGTCTGCTTCCTGGTAGCAGTTTGCTTGAATTCCTTTGTTATCATTCCTTGCCCTTTTTGGTCCTGTGTTTGGTCGTGGAAGCTGGAAGCCTATGCTTTCCAAAGGACAGTTGTACCATGTAAAGCAGTAATTGGTTTAATGCAAATAGTGACCAAATTATTCCACAGCAAATGGCCCGACTGTTGGTAAACAAAATTTTCTACCCTTACATTAATATAGTCTTCTGCCATCGTGGAAACTTCTCAGCTATGGATGTCCTTAGCATTCCCTCTGTTTGGCATGTGACGTTTACATACCAGCTTCTAGGCTGTCAATGGGTTTTGCACCACAGGGTCAGGCAATGGAAGAACAATCTTTGGAGTGGAAAAATTGTGGAACTGCAAAAGTTTATTGCATGTTCGTTTGCCTAGTCTGCCTTTCGATAAGCTGCCTCCCTGCAAGAATACTGGTACTTGAAAAATAGTCCTTGGATAACCTGCACAGAAGCTGAATCACCAGAAGTGCTACTTCAGAAAAGTGTGCAAATGACAGTACCAGAAGCAGTGCAGGGGAAATGCTTCTGGGAAATACAGCACCCCCTTGTATTGTGCATATACGTGTCCATCCTGTTTCTGGATCATAAGTTGTTGTTTTACTAGAGATAACGTGGCTTGTACATATGAGAAAAGGATACATTTGTACTGGCTAAGACATACTTCTTACTTAAGTATGTCAGTATTATTTTCTAAAAGGGCTTGTTTCCTTTTACTCAGACTCTCAGTGGGGCTCTCTCTAGTACGTATCAGCCATCTATGCCAAAATATGTTTTCCAAATATGTGATTTGTGCTTTGATAGAACTATGACTTAAGCCAATGAAGGATCTAACTCCTTGGTATTGTATGTAATGTAGATAAACCCAAAAATTTGTGACCAGAGAATAAATATTTCTAGGTATAACATGCTTGCATGATTACTCTCCCACATTAGTTGCAGTTCCTTGCTGCAGCCACTTGTGCAAGACTTTTGTGTTTATCTCTACAGTACATGGAGATAAGAGCTGCCCATCTTTTGCAAATTGTTAGTGTGGCATACAGATGAGAGTAAGAATCCACACTGAAGTTAGTACAAAT
>NW_010193980.1:0-28731 GCF_000695765.1 Mesitornis unicolor | reverse complement strand
AGCAGGAACAAAACAGTTCTCTTCAGACTATTGTTTGAACCCTTACCTTTGCCTTTTTGTGTCTCTAAGTCACCAGAAACTTCTGTTTCCAAAAGCAAAATAATGCCTTGAGAAGTCAAAGTTCAACATAAATGATGTTGTGGCTATAGGGATTGAGGCATCATCTTTGTTGCAGTGTGTCCCTCTTGGAAACATCTGTAAAACCAGAAAGAAAATGGGACTTATTTTACAGATATTTTTTTTGAGCACTATAATTTCATTCTTGCTATATTATTATCTGTGAGAAGAGCTTTCTTTTTTAATTCCATAAAGCTCTATCACTATATTATCTGAGCAGCTAAGTACTCAGATTATGTAAGTTGAACATAATAGGATGTCTGTAAAACTTTGCTGCTGCTCACAGGCTTGGAAATGTCTACATTGCTCTTCTCCGGTGACTCAGCTGAAGATCTCCCATCTGATCTAGGAGAATGCATGGTGGGGTGGGATCTCCATCCTTCAGAGGAGTGCAGTGTGATTCTCAGGTGTGACCTCGGCTGCAGCCTTGCTCTCCTCCCTGGACTTCTCTTGGTAATCTTTAACTGCTGATCAGGCAGGTGCTTGCTGTAGTTCCTGTCACAAATTTCACTTCTGTCCTTCTAGGAATGTTTACCTTATATTTTCAAAGCAATCCACCTTTTGATTTGCACAGCAGGAGACTTCGCCTGTTGTACCAGATAGCAACCTCAATATGTACTTTCACAGTCTGTTTCTTCTAGAGGATATTTTTGGCCCATAAGTGATGTTTCAAGAATAATTTTACCACTACTATTTTTATGATGTGTATAGCTTCATGGTGCATTGCAAACCATATGGCCAAGCACAGTACATGCAGCTACATGGCAAGGTTTACTGCCCAGTAGGAATGAGAAGCATGTACTTTGAATAGATGTGTATAGAGAAAAAAGCTTTCAACTTCAAAGGTACAGGCTTTGGACCTTTATTTCTTCACTTGGGTGTCTCTTGGTTTTGCATGAGGTTCAGCATCTTCTCCCATGGAATCTCACTGCAATACTGTGGTCTCAGAGCAGCTGTTTTTACTTTGTCTTGCTGATGACAGTCAGGAGATAAAATGCAGAGGAGTAAATTCTGCCTGGCTGCTACAGGTTGCATCACACAACCACTGGTAGGTATCTGAGAAATGCTGATAGCTAGACATTATCTTGGTAAGGGTAAGAGCTTGTGAAACAGGATGGCTCAAGTCATGACTAATGAAAACTTTATGATTAAACTTCTGTCTAAGCCATGTGACTGAAAATTATCACAGGAGGGTTATTTGACAGTCTAGGGTGAGTAAGCAGGTGCCCAGAGTCCAGCTTGTTGTAGAGAGGTATCTTCAATGTAAAATCCACTAAGTCAGCTTGTATCAATTAATGTCAGTGGGGAAAACCACAAATGGTGATGCTGCATGGTGGTGAACTACGCTCTTACTCCTCAAGTGGCTTCTCTGATTTAGAGGTAGGCCATTTAATGAGGCAGATGATACTGCTGTTACTTTGTGTTTCTCTTTTTTTCAGATAAATCATTCCAGTCAGTTGTATACACACAGCTGTGTTTTGTGTGTACACGCAGAGATGCAGACTCCTCAGGAGCAGTCCCAGCTACTCAACTGGGACTACATTATCAATACAGGCATCATAACATTTAGGTGGGCCTCCTATGCAAATGTCATGGGGAGTCCCCTTGCATTATTCTAATTTACGACTCTGCCAAAATATGCTTCTGCAGCTCCTCGATCCCAGTCCCTGGGATTTGCAATGCTTTACAGGTGTCTTTGCTTTTCTGGTGACACCAGTAGCTCCTGTGCAGTCCCAAATCACTAGTTTTGCACTTTGGTCAATGTGGAGGTTTCCCCTAGTGTGTTGACTTAGCAACGCTCAGTAAAATTACCTACTCCCTTCTTATGCCAATGATCATGTCCTGCTTTCTGCAAAGCAATGCCTAATTTTTCCCCTTTCTGCCATAAAGCATTATTTCCCCTGAAGAAAAACAAACTCCACCTTTTGGGCAGAGTTGCAAATAAGGCAGGATGTGCTCAAGGTGCTGGGGGGGCAGAAAGGAGGCTTTTTCCAGCTTTGCTGTAGAGGGAGACAAGGTGGGAATCGGGGAAATCAGAGTTTTAGCCTTGACTCCAAGCTTTTGTAAGCTCTTTCATGTTTCCACCACATTTTTCCCCAAACCTAAAATGGAGTTCGAAAACGTCGCTTCTCTTACACCTCCCCCTCCCCACACACACACACAGAGTTGTGAGAAGGTTTAATGTATATCTCGGAGGCTTTGAACAGTATCAAACATTCAGGGAATGTATATGGGCATTCAGACCCCAGGATGAGCTTTACAAAATCATCCGTAAATAAAATGTCACTTATATTAATCATAAATTGGGGATTGGAACAAAATACATGGTTAACAAACCTGGAAAACAACCTGTGTTTCACTGGCTTGAGCTGCTTTGTTGTTCTGTTTGTGTATGTGGAAGTGATGTTCAGTCTTTTTAAATGAGTCACAGGACTAGAAGAACAAAAATATTTGATGGTAACATATAGCAGCAAAACAATTACTCTCTTCATTCTGACAAGCATGATAACCAGAATAGCTAGAGTGAGCTAGAGGTCTGGGCTGATAGTTTCTTTCCATGTATCAGGGATTTTAGATCTGTTTGCAAGACAGTGAAACAGAACCAAAATGCCATAACAATAAAAAACAACGCTAGATCAAACAATAAAATCAAGCATGCCCATTAGGATACAGCTATTTACACTTCTGAAGGCTCCCCTGGTCAGTGAGTCCGTGCAGTATTCTCACACAGCGCAGCCTTGTCTAGCAGCTTCTGTACCGTTATCCAGAGGAGACTCCTTTCCACCCTGCTTGCTGCATTGCACCACTGATTTAGTGAAGACATCATCCTCATAAGGATGCTCTTCTAACTCACCTCTGAAATCCACTTGCTTTTCTCCTCTTACAATTAGGTTTAAATGTGCTGCAGCAAAGTACTCATCCTTAGCAGTCGTATGGCTTTTTAAGTGATAAACTGCATTAGCAAAATCCTTATTAGATAATCTATCAAATGAGGTCATACATAATTTTAGCAGTCTCATCTTGATTTATAACATGATCACAGCAAATTACTCATACACAAACCAGCATGCTGGCTGTCAAAGCCAGGTATTTTTACTCTGCTAAAAAAGCTATTTCCAGACCAGCCCAGTGGCCTACTGGTAGTGCTCTGCATTGCCACAGTTCGCCCAGTTTGCGTTACAGCTCTCAAGCTCACCCTTCACCTCTCATTAGGGCTAACAAGAGCTGGAGGCAGGAGTCTAAATCCTTGCTCCGTACCTCCCAACAATAATGCTTAATGGTGTTTATTCTGACAGGTTTTCCATCTTCCTCTTATGGAGGGGCATGGGCTGGCTAAAAAGGTAAGCTTAGGTAGGGGGAAACTGGGTCTGCAGGGTGCTGATCTGCTCCCTGCCTCCCTTCTGTGTTCCCAAGGGGCTGAGTTGGAGTGAATCACCCGGCAGCGTTGCGTGCAACTGTACCAGCGTCTGCTTCCTGGTCCAGGCTGCTGGGGCCAGCAGAGGCTTGGTTGCCTGTACCCACAGGCGCTGGGGGAGGCAGCGCTCCCTCTCCTACAGCCATCTGCACTGGGAAGCCGTGCCACCTGCCTCGCTACAAGCAGGAGTGAGGAAATTCAGGAAAAATGGAAGGGAGCTTCAGGGACAAATGCTGTTTCTGAACTGCGCTTCACTACCATTGTTGTGCCTCTGCTCACTGCACCCTGCGCTGTAATGAAATTGCTCCTGGGATCAGGAGGGGTCCTGATTCCTCCCCCCCAGCTTCAAACTTCTGCAAATGTTTCATCCTTGGAGGGTTATCTGTAACTACCATAGGGGGGAGCTGCAATAAATTATCCAGTCTTGCCTTTCTCTTCACCTGCTCTCACCTCACACTGGTATTTCTAGGGTTTGAGCTGCGCGAAGTGGCAAGAGTACATGCCATCTGCATGTCTCCAAGTAAGTTATATCTCTTCTGCTGGACTTACGGCCAAACCCTGTCCATAAAAGGCAAAGCGGGATGGAACAAGATGCGTTCCTTGGCATTCTAGGTATCTGCCCCTAAACTGTAAAATAAAAACTAAATAAAAATCTGAATAAAAATTTCCCCAGAAGATATAAGATTGTAGAGGCCTAACTATCACTGCATGAAAACTTCTGGAAATACTTCATATGATGGCCTCCATGTTCTCTTTGCAAGAATATTCCTGGAGTGAGAGACTAGAAGAAATGAAAGTCATTTATCAAAATGAGTAAGCAAAGGACATCCTTGCAGCGGATGGCACTGCTGCTTTGCATACCCTATGGCAATTTTGCCTAATCTTACCAAGTGACATTTTTCATGAACGTATATATATGGCTGAAGACACACCTAGCAGCTGGAGCAGAGAAGATGATGAGAAGTGGTTTGTTTGTTCGGGGCATAAATATAGGGTGAAAACTGGGCGAGCGAAGGAGCACCTGGGTGGTGCCAGCTCTGTGGCGAGGCCGTGACACAGGATGGAGGGGGTGAGTGAGCAGGGCTGGCCAGCTCACTGCAGAAGGTGTGAAATGCCCCATGCACTTGAGGGAAGTCAGGGGGCTCTGCAGCCACCCGTGTAGCACAGCCATGGAGCAGCAGCCTCACACCCGGGTCTGTGCTGCAAAGGCGTATTCCTCAGTGGCTGCTGAGCAGCACTGACTGAAACTGTAGCTGGATGCATGGCAGAAAGTCTATCGGTACAGCAGGCACTGAGCCTCCCAAAAGCCCTGCCTGGATCCCCTGACTGTGCCAGCCCCTGGAGAGAGAACTCCCAGGCAGTCAGGGGAGGAGGAACAGCTCCGTCTCCCTGCTTCACCTCCATGGAGGCTCTGGGGGAACAGCTGTGCCTCCCCCCATCTCCATGGGGTGATGGGAGCCCCCCAGTAGCGAGCGGCCCCGGGTTGGCTGCTCCTTCTCTAGACCTGCCTCTGCAGAGGTGTTTGCAGCCATTGGCACTGGTGCTGCAGAGCCGGTTGCCTGGCAGCACAAACGCGTCCTCTTCCCCATGACAAACATCATCTTCATCGACCCAGACCACCTCCCGTTTCAAATGTCTGCCCAGGCTGGAAAGCCCAGCAAGGGAAAAGGCAGCTCACCGAAATGAGCCCAGCAAGTCCCGTTTCATCATTTGGGCTATGCAGCTGCCCCACGGGGGAAATCATCCAGCACTGCAAGCAAAATGCTGAAATGCTACTGTGCTTGGCAATTCAGCCTGGATTAGCACTAAGGGAACAAGCCCTCTTAAAGAAACACATGCTAATTAGCATGCACGAATATTTAGCTTTCTGCAAAACTATCAGAGGAAAAGCAATTGTGAGCCTCAGCCCCAGGGCTGTCTTCTTCCGTCTCTGATGCGCTGAAAGGAGGCAAAGCATTGTATCTGAGAGCACGGAGCTGCTCCAGGTCTCTGTGGCTCACAGTGTGTGTGCAGCGTGTTTATCTGCTCCCAGCTTGGCACTCAGCCTCTGAGCATGCTGCTGCACTCAGCCGCTGGGCTGTAGTATCTCAGATGCTGAATATCACAGCGATCACAGGATTATGAATTTGAGAGACATAAAAATTAGCAACTTCAGAGACATCCATCTTTCTCAAAAGAAAGAAAACCCTTGAGTCAGGCACATCACCTGCCAGCAACCTACTGAAGAAAGCTGTCTTCTGCAGAGAGGTGGAGGACAGGGGGAACGCCTCATGAGTGCAGCAAGACTGGGAGGACAGAGGCTGGGAAGGGGAAGACTGACTACATGCTGTGTAGTCACGGACTAGCAGCTGTGGTTAGCGTACCATGGTGCTGATGCTGTGCAGGGAGCACAGGGAGAAGGAGCTAATGGCCTCTCTGCCCATGGAGGCTGTGGTGGGCTGCAGGGATGTGGCTGCTGGGAGAAACTGGGTTTGATGGAAGCGCGAAGAGTGCCCAGCAGTGCTGAGCACCACAGCTGCGATGCTGCTTGAGAGGGTATCTCTAGGGTATCTCTCTTGGAGAGACATAGTACTATGAGACCCTCTCTTCCTGTCTGCAGGAAGGCTGAAATCAGTGTGGCCCATTGGTTGTCTCCTCAGTCTACTTTGAAAGAGATTTGTCCCAAGGAGGCGCAAGCTACATGAAAGCAAGCACACCAAGCACAGAGGCAGCTCCCTGCTGAGTGTGACCGCTTGGCATGATGTGGGAATGAGCGTCACACCATCGGGGAGCTGCAGGTCCATCCTCTGCACCATCAGCCCTCCCCACCTAGGGTGGTGGCAGTGACTCAAGGGGGACAACGCCGGGGCAGAAGTGGAGGGGCAGAGAGGGGCCGGAGGGAGGTGCACAGCAGGGGAGCACAGCAGCTTGTCCATTTTCAAGAAGAGGAGGAAATGTCTGGTGGGTGCTGCACGAGAGGAGCTGTGGCACGGGGGTATAGCTGTTGAGGTGAGGAGGAGGGTGGGGAGAAAGGGCTGCTATTTAATTGGCAGCCCTGGTTTTATCAGCAAATATGAGGATGAGCTGTCGCTGGTGTGGAAGGTAGCAGATGGCCTAATTGTGAGATTCTTCCTTGCAAGAGCAAAATGATATACTGTTTTTAACATCTTTGCCTGGAGCTGATTGCTAGCTTCAGATACTACCAAGATATACTGTACAGAGGCACTCCGTGCCAGAAATGTGCTCTGGTGATAATCAGGAAAAAACTGCTTGAAGTGACATTTAAAAAATAATTATTATGGCCCTTTGCTGTTAGTCACACATCCCAAAAGCTAATCTGGCTCACAGAGCTTTCCAAAGCATCTTCTGCTCGACATATCATCTGGAAATTATGCTGTCATTGTATCACCATGTCTCACCTTGTAACGACCAGGATATTATGTATGCACACCATTTTCCCCCCCTCTTCTTGGGGTAAAATAGTTCTGTCTGTCTGCTGATTTTTCTCATACTGCTTCGTCTGGTTTTGTGCAGATTCATCATTTTCTGGGAAGCACAGGCCTTCCTTTCCCAGAGGCAGCTATGAAGTATCACCATCTCCTCTCCTGTGCAAAGCCCCAGGCAGCAGCACCACTGCAAAGGTTCGAGGTGCCCCGTAACAGCTGAATGCTCTGCAAAACTCCAGGCCTGTAGGCAGAGCTCGCCTGCATCACACTAACATCAGGTGCTTGAAACTTTTCATTGAAGGTACAGGGTCCGTACTGGTGAGTCGTTACAGTAGCTGCAATTTGTCAGCTCCAGCTTGGATCTAACAACAGAGGAGAGAGCAGCGCCTCGTCCAGCTGGGTCAGGTTTTCAGAGAAAAAATCTGGTAAGGACTTAAGTGGGGGAGAAATATTTAATGAAACTATAAATCTGCTCATTATTACTTACCAGCAAGTGCAAAAACCCAGGGCAAGGATCAGCTTGGTCTGGAATGAAGTGACTGCTCCGTTTGAGGATAACAGCCCTTTTCTTGTTGGTATTTTGTAGGCCATTGGATATATTTTTAAGGGCTTCTTTGCCTGCTGAGTATAGCATGTGCTGTCTCCTCCTACTAGTCCTTTAAACTTCATCATGTTTGTTGGAGTTTTTTGGTAGCAAAAGGGCTTTAATGGGTTATCTGTAAGCTTTGCCTTCTAAAGTATTAAGCTGTATTAAATCTTCTTTAAATCTACTTTTCCCTTACTTCCATCTTCAAAAGACTCTTATCCATGCAGTAGATGTCTATGCTGTAGCAGTCTGTCTGTCTGTCTTCTCTCCTCTCTTTCTTCCCCCCAGTTTGCTCAGAAGTCTCCTGCTAAAATTCCCACAGCTGTGACACAGCAGCCCATCTCTCTCAAATCCCACTAATTTTATGTCTCTCTCAGCCTCCAATTGAATTTCCCTATCTTCCCCTTCAAGGCCCTCCGTAATGTTACTTTGCCTTTGATCTTGTTCCTCCCACTCCTCCTCCTGCCTGCATTCTCCCAGTCATCCCTCCTTTCTGCTCATTTTATCTTGTTCTTGGATGGTTCAATCTTGCTTTTTTTCTTCATACTCTTCTGACACCTTAATCCATCTCCCATTTTCTATTAGCCAAGTATTTTTCCTCTTATTTTGTCAGCCCTACCTTAAATCTCTGTCTTTTTCTTCCTTGCTAGTGCTAACACCCCACACGCACTCATGCAGTCACCTGAGCTGTTGTCTCGTGTGGTTTTCCTGGAGTGCATGTTCTTCACACCAGGAATCTGGTTCTCCTACAGTGCACACCCCACATACAAACATGCGAGGGTCTTTTGAAGACTAGCAGTCGCTGGTAAGTAACCATTTATTATTAATCCTGGTGATTATACGATACATGAAAAACTCTAAATTTTCTCTAGCTGGGTAATAAGAGGAATCTTTTCCTATGCTGATGTGAAGGCATACTTTGGACACTAGCTTGGTAAACGCATGTTATTTAAACTTACAGTGACTTAAGCTTCCTACAGGCAGCAAAGCCATCCAAAGAACATATGCAGCATGCTGTTAGAAAAGGTTTTGGGTCTCACTTTGCTATACTGCCTTGGACTACCACGTCATCACTGCCTGCATTCAAGTTGCCTTTAACATCTTTACGTTCCTGCAGATGACAAACAATAGAGACTAGGTCCCATACAGCAGAGGAAATATAGCAGCAAGTGTCTCGCGTCCATTTCTCAACTGTCATCAAATAGCTTTTATTCATGGCATAGCACAAGTGTCAGCCAACTGGCAATGGCAGCCTATATTAAAAATGTTGGGGATTATTCATGTCAACAGACACAAGGGAGCTTTTCTCAGTCAGTGGATCTGCACTAGCAGTGGTATGAAAATGCAGCGGGTTCTCTAGAGTAATCTCGAATCTGAATAACTTCAGAAGGAGGCCAACAGCTGACTGTCACTTCCAAGCACAATTAAAAAATTGATCTAGCGCAATTAAACGGGAGCTTGGATAGGTGAGGGGTTTCACTGTGTGGATAGATAGAAAAGGCTATACTGTAAAGATGTTACGTAGAAAAACTACTCTTATTTTTTTTTAAATGCTCAGATTGAAGATGGTCTGCAGGTTGCGAGCTGGTGGTGGCTTCACAAGTTTGCCACTGATTACATAATTAGCTGATGGGTCCTTGGCCTGGTTGATTGCAGGCATTTACTGTGCTATTTGGAATATAATTTCCATTGGCTACATGATTTGTCTTTTATGGACAAGGTGCAATTTAGAAATGGATTAATTCTCCTTTAATTTTTTTTTAATTCCTGTTTAACTGAAAATACCCTTTATTAAATTTGTGAGAATTTTAATAGAAAAAGAATAAGAAGATGGACACAAGCGGTAGAATTGCTTACCTTAAAAACATTGGACAAAGGTGGAAAATGTTGGAGGTTTCAGATGTCTCAGATTAACTCTTAAGGGCAATTCTCCGACAGGTTATTTCAGTCTCCTGTATTTGCAGAAATCTATTCTATTCTGTCATCTTGCATTTTTCAATTGTTGCTTTTAAAACATATGGCCATTTTAAAACATTTTTCCCCTCAATTATTTTTGACTAGTTTAATTCTCTGAACTTGGTGATGTTATGTGAATATGAAAATCAGGAGCAATTTAAGTGGAAAATAAAAAATAAAGGCCCATGCAAGTTACCATGAATAAGGTGACCTGATCTGCTCTGACACAGATCTATGTTCCACTTATGCTCTGGAAAACTTTGGATACTATATTTTCGTCAAAACCTAATTTCTGTACAAATGTGTGATGCAGAAGAAAACCAACTGGCAAAACCTTCAGCTAAATCTTGTGGCATCTCCATGACAACATAGAGATGCACAGTCTGCTATATACACCGTTATCGGGAGACTGCTCCTAGGTTTTTCCCACGTTGAGCTGAAGGGCTGACTGACCACTAGGGCAGCTGGATACTGAGGATGTTGCTGGGATTTCATGTGGAAATCGTAGTTTGATTCATGCAGGGTAACCTGGAGGTGAACAGAGCAGCCGTACTGAGGAGGTGAGCCTTGCACTACAGCTTCCCTCCCTGAGGCTGCTTGGCCAAGTACAGGCATGGGCGCTGGCAGGTCTCCAATAGGTCTGAAAAATCACTGGGAGGACCTTGGAAGGGTTCTTAAAGCCTTCCTGAAAGGCCCTTAGTACAAATTACCAGCAGAGTGAGATAAGAATGGAAGGTAATTTGGGTTAATGAGTTATCCTGAGAGAGGTTTTTTCCCTGCACACATAGAAGGAAAGAGAGAGCGATCTCATCCTCTCTCCCCAGTGGAGAACTCTGAACTCAGTGGGATGAGGGTCACCCCTCAGCAGGGCATAGGAAACCAGGGTCAGCAGGCCAGGCCAGGCCAGTGGCACCTGCAGCCAAGGCTTTTCCCAGCTGAATGATCTATTCCTCATAAGCAAAGGATCAGACAAGGATCAAGACAAGGACACGGCCATTTGCTTTGTGTGTGTGGTTATCTCGTCTTTTGCAGTCCCCAGTGTTTATTGCACTGGATTTAATTGCACCATAAGTTTCATGTTAAATCAAACAATAAATGTTGTTGTGTCATTTACTTGCTTCCCAGAGAGTTAGGAGCAGGACCTTGGGTGGATGAGCAGCCCTGTGGGGTCAGGAGACTCTCTCTTTCTTTTGGGCTGCTCTGCAGCAGGACTGACCCTGTACAAGCTGTGCTGGGGCTGCCTCAGGCACCGATGGCTGCTGTGCACCAGCTCCCAGCTGGACACTGGTGTTTCAGAAGTGGGATGAGGATGCAGTGGCTGGGATAGCTGAACAGCAAGAGATTCAGTACATCCCCCCCAACTCCTGGCTGTCTTCCTAAACCTGTCCTTTTCTCAGCTCCTTCCCCCAGTGCCGGTGTGGTTTACATCACTTCATTGAAGGGTGAGCGTCCGCACATGCAGCCGCTCCTGCAAAGCAGCTGAAGTGCTGTAATTTCATA
The DNA here is from genome assembly GCF_000695765.1 of Mesitornis unicolor. Taxonomy (NCBI): domain Eukaryota; kingdom Metazoa; phylum Chordata; class Aves; order Mesitornithiformes; family Mesitornithidae; genus Mesitornis; species Mesitornis unicolor. Next base: position 17,732 of record NW_010193980.1, on the reverse strand, counting down.
CTCCAGCTGACAGTGCAGGAACTTGTTCATCTGCCTGTCCCCCAGTGTGGACATGGTCCTGGCTGCGGCAGGCACAGCGCCGTCAATGGAGCTGAGTTAGAGTTTGCAGTGGTGAGGAAACAATCCTGCTATAAACAGGGCTGTGTGTGTAACCACCCGAGTAAAGCAAGGTTGGCCTTTTTGCACTTGTTCCTGACTTCTAGGCTGGGGAAGGCTTCTTCTTCTGCACTCCTATGTCCCTCTAAGTAAGGCACCTTAGGGACCTTACGTCCGCTCTCTGGTGCTCAGCTTTCCTTTCTGAGAAACAGAGATAACTATATTGACCTTCTTGGTAGAGCACTTTCTCATTTTTTTATGAGACGTACTACATACAAGCTGATTGTTAGGTTTTGCTGGGCTATAAAAAGTCTTTAGCTTAACAGTGGGGCAGGGTATATTACGAGCCATAAAAAAAAAAAACCCTTACACTGATCTTTAGCATTTAGGGATAGACCTTTGTTCTGCTTAGTTAGTTATAATCATTGGAGTAATGTGGCCCAGGTTTGGGTTTTTGGCTTTCTTTTGCTGTTCTCTGTGTGTGTATGTATTGAGTACATATCATTGACTTTTGCTTTTACTAGGGCCAAAGATCACTTGGTTAGCTTAAAATACAGATATCAGTTGACATCAGCTGAGTGACTGGCCTGTGATCTGCCATTCAGCACATTTCCTCCGAAATATAAGAGAAATTAGTTTGCCAACAGGCGAGAAACAGAGTAAGAAACCACTGAACCAAAAAGGACAAAAAGAAAGACTCTAATCCTCAAGAAATAATCTGCTTTTCCTTCAGCATACACTCTATGAACATTTTATGCTGATGGCCAGAGCTTGTCCATTCGTTGCAGATAACCTTTTTCTTTACCATACTAACACAGATTTCCCTCTATGTAGCCTCTGAAGAAGAAAAGAAATTCCCTTTTTGTCCATAGGGCAGCTGAAAGCTTTGTCTCCAGCCTGAACAGCAGGGTGCAAGGGTGGCAGTGTTGAGGAGTGCCCAAGTTCATGGCAGATGGCATCCAATATCCATGATGGAACCCAAGAGCCTTAGGTAGGTTCCTATTTAACAACATTTCCACTGCAGTGTCTAGCTATGTGTGTCAGGAAGATGTAGACAGACAAAAAGCCATCAGAGATAATACTAGTTCAAGAGCAGCAGAGTCAAGGCTCAAATATTTCCCCATGGCCTGCTACCTCTTGTTCTAAAAAGCAGTGACTGGAGATGGCAGTGGGGTGTGAAAAGTGTGGGGAGCCCCTGGTGCTGGGCTGGATGATATAGCTTCATCTCTTTGGCTGCAGCCTCAGGAAGCGGCAGTAGTGGTGGGACAGCATTCACAACAACCATGATTGAGTTTAGGGTGTGTCAGAAAGGGTTCAGTATCTCCTGCAGGCTTGGGCCAATGTTCCTGATGGATGGCAGCCATTCAGCTGAGAACAAAATCATTAACCATTTTTTGGCTTAGGATAGCTGAAGCAATCGGAGCTGGGCAGGCTCCACATGAGGCTCTTCAATCTAAGCTGAGTAGCAGGGTGGTTTGGCTAGGGGCTTATAGGCTACCCATTAAGATCAACTTGAAGGCCGAAATTTCCTTGGGGGGTAGAAAAGAGACAGAAACAGGACAGAGAGCCAAGAAGGCTCAGGTGTAGCTGGAGGAGCCCCCAGCAGCATAACCTCAAACAAAAGCCAAGGGAGGGATCTGGGACATGGTGCTTTCAAGCAAAAGACACTTGAAATTGCAAACATAACTCCTCACTTCTTGTTTGGCCTTTGTTTTAAAATTTCAAGGGCAAAGGGCTTCCTGCATTCAGTGTTAATCAAGACCACTGATGTAAGGAATTACCCACTCCATCAGCCTTCTCACCACAGTGGAACCAACCCAGAATAACTCTCATCTCAAACTGGTCAGGGCTGTGTAACTGATATGGACTGAAAATAATAATGGTCTATATATTTCTTAAGAAAAAGTTTTTCTTATTTTAAAGACTTTGTTAATAAATACATGCAAGAGTTGAAGGCAGCAAAGAGTTGGATAGGCTATTATTCTCCAATCAATTTTTAAGCCTTACTTAAAGAATGTTAATTTTAAATGAGATATTCTTCTGATCATTTCTACAGTTGAGGGGATGTAAATTCACATTCGTAATGAATGCTTTTTTTCATATTTGATTGCAGTAATCCAAATGATCCTATTTAATATCAAGGACAGAGCTAGTATCTATTTTTTGATAACTGCTTTGCATAGCATATTCCACACGGTTAAAATTTTTGGAGAACTGTTTCAGAAGATACAACTCTTTGGTAGGACAGTCCTGGTGGCTGGAACAGGCTCCTGCAGACAGAGTGCTGGAAGCCCACAGAGCTAAAAGTCGCAAACTCCAGGTTCTTCGTATTTTATCCTAATAATATTTTACTGGATTGTTCTAACTTCAAGCATCACCTATTCAGACTTCAAAGAATAAGATGTGCTCATTTTACCTGCCTCCTCTTTTTAGCTTTCACCGCATCCTGTTGTCAGAGCTGGCAGGTCTTGTTCTGGTTTCCAGTCTTCCTGTCCAGTTGTACCTTCTCCAGCATGAAAACAACTTTCTTCAGCTTTGCAAGGTACTTTGGATTGGCTTCCCATCCTCAAAGAGATGAGTTTAAAACCCCACAGTCTTTAGAAAATGAAATTAAAACTTCAGTTCTTAGGACTGTACATGTGAAAATCCTGGGAAAGAGTTTTGGAGGGCTTTTGACCAATTAAATTTAGCGGGATAAAAATCCTTAGAACAATTTAGCTTTTTTTATTGTAACAATATGCATGAGAGTCTATGAGAACATGTAAGAAATGCTATTTGTTTCTATGTGTAATATGAATAATCATCATTATCAACATTACAGAATAGGGAAGAAGACAAAAAGCAGATATTGTAGATATATTGGTGATAATGGGCTGTTCATAGCAGGAATATTTTATGTCTTCCACATGGTAATATGTAAATATTTCAGTTGAGCAGAGTTTTAGCTCATATGTGGTTTTCTTAAGGCTTATAAAAAGATCAAGAAGCAGATTTCCATAAAAGCAGCAGAGTTGAGTGTAGCACAGATGAGAAGCATCACTGTCCCCTGTGACATCTCCAGGGATCCGGAGCTGGCCATTACAGCTAGCCAAGTGTCACATGGAATTGCAGGGCAACTCTATACCTGCTGTCCACTACAGTGTTTTATTCTTATTAATAATTATTCAGATACTATGCTGCCTGCAGTCTGTAGATACTGAAAAAATTCTAAGAGAGACATAGTCAGAATGTCTCAGTGTAAGACGAGGAGCCAAACATTTCACCTCTAACAGCGACTTGCTTCATGGCTTTGGACAAAATATCCACTCTCCCCTCATTCTCTCTGTAAATGAGGGCTACGATTTGTGTCCCGTGGGATGTTGTGAGATTAATTTTTTTCTTGTATGCATAATCTGTCTTGGAGGTGGAAAGGTCCAAGTCTTATTTCACACCATCATTACAATTACAGCACAAATGAAGCAGACCCCATCTCTCCTCAGAAGGGGACAAACAGTTTGGAACTCTGCAAGTACTCTAGCCAGCTAGAACAAATACAATTTTGCAGTCCATTGATTTTCATTTACAATGCCAAGTCTTATTTGATTTATTTTTTTTAATATCTATGTGCCACAACACCAAGTTCCCTTTTCTTCCTTTTTAAGTGAAATGTCACTGGCACATGGTCCTCATTAGCCGAGAGATATTTTGGATAAGTTATGACAAAGGATCAGCAGGCAAATAAAATGGGGCCATTTAGTACAGTGTTGATAATGCAGCCCAAAATTGTTTTCTCCTTGTGTGAGAGTGTTCAGGATTTCTGAGCATATTAGACTACTACATGGCTGCATGGACTATGTAGGGGTGGTCTCGTACATACGTAGTAAGGGCTGGAGTTAAGCATCCAGATTGTAGGTTTTGTTTAATGACTTAATAAACAGTGGTAGCAAATGCATGAATGATTCTTGGGGAAAATTTCTGTCCTCCAATGTGACTCTCCCCGCACTCCTCTAGCACTAACTGGTCTCCAGCACAGTACAGCGAGGTGTCAAGCCAGAATCCTCCTGGTGTTGAAAGGCTGCTGCTGGGAGTGGATCTGGGCATGGGGTCCTCTCCATAGAGCCTGGTTTGGGGCTGTTTCACCAACTGGACATGCACCCTTCCAGCTTCCCTTTTACCTGGTGTATAGGGCACTGTCGCCGACTGTGACCATGATTAAATGGTGCCTGCCGCTACTGAATGAGCAGAGGAGCCTGAGGCAGGTGGGTATGGGTGCCGTTGTCTTGCCTAGAGAAAGTGGGCTGTAGCTGCTGCCTCAGGCACTAGGAGAGGTGGGGATGGCTTGGGAGGGAGGAGGGAGAAAGAGGGAGCAGCTGCTGTCGAGAGGAGCCGTGCACTGATACCCTCTAAACTGTTGGAAGAAGCAAAGTTGTTGCTGATAATAAAAAGTATGCCCAATACCTAGGAGTTGCAAAACTAATTTGACCCGTTGGTGATTAAATATGGGGAAACTTGCAGTGTCATTGCTCACACTGACTTTGCTCATGGGTAAGTGGAAGATTGGGCTGTCAGGCTGTCAGCTTCTATGAGCCCTAACGTCCCCCTGCAAGGGTGATGGCCATTTTCCCAACAACGGCCCCAGCTCTTTCCGTTACAGCCAGTCAAGTCCAATGACATCAAATATTAATCTGGCACAGAACTTGGGCTGTCTGAGTACATTTTATAACCGACAGTATATCAAATCCTTTGGACCTGATGACAATCGCTCCTTTGTTGTCACATCAGTCAGTCGCTTTAACCCAGATTCCCGGTCAATTCAAAGGAAAGAAAATGGTGCTTCAGAGAACTGACTACTGCAAAAGTACTTCCAACAAATGAACATAAAGGAGGCAGGGCTGAAACTCATCACAAAAGATCCCACCATAAAATCAGGAGAACACGCAAGGAGCCTTAGATGACCTTGCAACAAGAGGCTGTGTCACTGCTTTGCGTACGGTTTCTCTGCAGGGACAGACTTCAGATCATCCCAAATCTAGTCTTTGGGCACACAGTTAGTTCAGAGCCTTGGGCCTGATCTGTTTGCATAACAGCATTTATATTCCTTTTATAACAGAATTTCTGTCTGTATAACAGAAATTTCCAGCACAATGAAAGCAGACAAACTTCAGAAATCAGATTTCCCAGGTGGAGTGTGAAAAGGCAGGTCCAAGGCACTGGTCTCTTCCAGTTGCTGTTGCCTGACCACATCCCCCTGTAATCTGGCAGGCAGATGCCACCTTCAGAGAGACTCTGTTGTCAGGCAGCTCCTGCCTACGTTTTCTCTAGCATCCAGAACTGGCACAATGCTTTGATCCAGCTCTGATTTTGCCTATCAAATGTGGAAGGGAAAACCAGCTCTTAAGATGGTTAGCAGAGGGCTGAGCATACAAGCATAGCACATTTACAAAGCCACTCCAATTAGGTGGGGGAAAAATGAGAAAAATGAGAAGAATTTTGCTCTTCTCTGTATGAGACTAGAGCCAGTGAGAGAAAATTATAACTTGACTCTGAATTATTCAAAGGTAGCAAAGAAATAAAATATAGGCTAAAGAAGAGTTCGTCCTAATAGCTTGTACAAAAAGCCAAAGCACATTAACATATGAGGGCTGGAAGATTCAGAGAAATATCTGGAAGGAAATTGCATGCCTTTACTCTTGGAGGAAAATGTAGGAACTCACTTAATTTAGTAATATACCTGGCATACCTCAAGGAAGGGAACGTTTCTACACTGTATTGGCACCACTACTGGCCCTATCATGTGTGGAATAGGTGGCTCAAGCAACAGGTAAGAAATAAAAAGAGGCTCTGAAAATGTTCAGAGGGATTCTGCCATGGAGGTTTTTTCAGAAGGTGTTTCTGAGTAAGAGAGCAAGAGAGGGTCAGAAGCCCAGCGTGGTCATTCTCGTTTGCAGAGGTTAATTTAACCTTAACACACAATTAAATGGTGTTTAGGTGATCAGCATGCATGCTTTTGGGTGTCTCCCCAGTCCTTGGAAATGTGTTGAGAACCTTTGATATTTCCAAAGCTGGGTACAAGTATCTGAGGCTAAGCTGTTTATTTTTAAGAACAATAAGTCAGCCAACAAAGAAGAAAGTAGACCTGAACATGTTGCGGAAGGATGTGTCAGAGGACTCGTGGCGTCATGTGAAAAGCTACTTCTGTGGCATTGGAGTGCAAAATCCAAACACATTGCTAAAGCTTAAAAGTAATTACTGTCTGGAAGGCTTGACAATCTCGTGTCTGTTCTAGCAAGTGTTTGAAAACACAGGCACACACACGTGTGTGCTCACACGTGCATGGGCCATCTTAGCTGCTGGTTCCCTTTAGGGCAGCTTCAGCTGTGAGGACAAAGGGCAAATAAGCACAGGATGGGAAGACCCCCTCAATCTTTGATACTTGCCTTACACGAGCTTGCAGTGTAGTAATCACTGCAGCAGTTCTTCTGCAAATGGAGAGCTCTGGTCTAGTGCTGTCAGTCTCACACCCACTGTTCATGAACACCCACATTCCCTTTAAAAATAAAACCGTAAGAGCTCCGAATACAAATGTGCGAAACTTTTACTATTTAAAGGGATCTTCTGGAGAAACTATGTCAAATATGTAGCTCTTTCTAAAATGCCCGTGGCACCCAGGATTACTCGTTCTGCAACCACTGCTTTCTGCAGCCAGCCGTAGATGGATGAAGCTCACATCCTGCACGGGGCTACCTCTTCTCCCAGCCACCCACTTCCTGCCATGCTCCACTACTGCTCAGGCAAAAGCATTTCCCAAAGTTGGGAAAGGATTGGAAATCACGTGGGTTTCCAGCTGGCAACCTCAGCGGTTGCCCAGAGTGATTAAAGCTGGTTTTAGCAGGCATTTGCACAGTTCTCAGCTTCCTGAAGAAGTGAGATGCCTTCCATATAGGCATTACTGTTATTTAAAGGGGAAAGCAGGGCATTTGAACAGGAATTAAGGCATCACCACCTGATACCCCCTTTGCCAGGTAAGCCAATAGCATGAATGGGATGCTCACCCAGTCGCAAGGCATTAAATATTTCTGCTCTGGCTTACTCGCAGCTATTGTCAGCAGAACCATGAGCTGCTCGCAGCAAGATCTTACACCAAGTCCTGGCTCCAGTGAGGTCAGTCATAAAACTCAAATGCATTTCAGTGGCAATAGAAATTCCTCTCCTAGACAGTGGTCAAGTGGGAGGAGTTGGATGGCAGTTCACTATCACCTAATGGTGCATGTTTAAGTTAAATTCACTTGAGTTTTGGGCCATACTGAAATTCCGTGTGTGAGCACGCATATACCACTGTGCCACAGGACTCGAAGACCTGGTGTTGGAAGCTACTGAAAGTGATTACCAAACTTGCCTGCAAGTACAGGTGACTATTTTAGGAAAATGGACATCCTGGCTCCCAGCCGTATATGACTGACAGTGTCTTGTCTATCTCCTATCACTTAGCGCTGACATTCTGTTCATTTAATTAGTCAATCAGACAGAAGTATTAAATGGTGTTTCAGAATTCTTTATTACAATATATGCTTTCCAGTAATTACCTCACTCATTCCCTGATAGTAGTGGGGGGAAAAAACCTCCCCCCTGGGTATTTCCTGCCTGTAAAACTACACAGCTCTTAAAAATGGATTTTGTTCTTTTTCCTCTTTTTTTTTTCCAGTTGCATTTAGATTGGTTTCAAGAAGAATGTGCAAATCTCCGTGAGTGTTCTTCAGTGTACACTTACATTTTCTCCTTGATTTTGGAAACACACGTGGACTATATATATTTTTTTAATTTCCAGTTTGCTTTGTACTTCTCTGTAATTTCCTGTTCTCACTACTTTTTAAAATGCATTATTTTCAGATTTCCTTCATTCTGCACACATGTGAAATACGTTACATTTTGTTCTATCCTGGATCTAAATTTTACATTCGTCATTAATCTGAACAGTTTCCTCTTAGACTGCATAAGAAAACCTACAATTCAGAGTCATGTCAGCTCTCCTGTGGTTGTTCAAGTCTTAGATTTATTATAATTGCTAACAGTAAATACTATATCCATTTTTAGAGAATGATCCAATCTGCTTGTATTTTCTGATCTTTCTTCTCATTCCTTTGTTATGATATGCTTTCTGCCTCTTAATTGGTTCCATATGAAATGGCCTCAGTCAAAGCAGTTGCAATGAATAACGTCCATTTCAAAATGTCAGCGTTTTGGTCACAGCAGATAACCACGAGCTGGTTACTCCTTGCATACAGTAGCACTCGTTAAGAACCAAGTATTAAGTTCTGGAGTCTTGTTAAGTGAAAATCAGCAAAGAACAAACATCACAGACAAAAGGCAGCTTAGGAAATGTGATTTCTGCCCTTTTAGCCAATAATCTCAATCCTGGTTTTGATTTCTACACAGCCATAAAATTTTATTTTCCTTTCAGTATAGCTGAATAGTATTAGGAGCTAACTTAGCTTCTCTCCCATGGGCTGTTTAAAATGTGTTTTGTCAAATAACTTGGGGGGTCCCTTTTATGTTTTCAGTATTGAGGCTGCTTTATTGAAGCATAAATCCGGGCCCCTTCATCAAGGCAGAAAGCTCTACTGGTTCTGCAGCATTTCCAGAGCTCGGTACAGGGCTGGATGTGCTTAACTGGGAGGTGTGAAGGAGCATCCTGGAAGAGATGGAAGCTAAATATATTCTGCTACAAGATTTCTTCCATTCCTCTCTCCACCCCCAGATCCCAGAGACTACAATGGCTTATGCAGGGCTTTACATATGCAGCTAATGGTGGAGGGAGGAGAATTCCCACGGATAAAGAGCTTTAGCCCAGCACCAGCACAGCACACAGCCTGAAATGGTGCTGGGGTGGGTTCTGAGGGAAAGCACTCCCATCGTCGCTTCCAAAGACAGGTCCTACACAATTATTTTTGGGAAAGGATCCCTGGCTATAAGGAGGTCCTTCCCTACAGCTTTGATTCAGGCCCCTGAACAAGTTGGAGAGGGGATGGGATTTCATTTAGACCCCTTGTGCTTGGTGTTTCCTTTTCTTTAGCTCTAAGGGGCTTCCTGACTCAGGGAGTTTGTTTTCTTTCAGTCCACCCTTGGGCACCCAGTTAGCCACATGCATCACGTGGCTTGCAAGTCTTAAGCTCCATGGCCAGTCCTCCCGAGGCCAGGTGCCTGCTGACACGCGTCCAATCTTCTATCAAAGCATTGCCTTCTCTGTGTTTAAGAAGCCCAAGTCCATAAAAGCACAAAAGAGCCCTGATTTTATGCTTATGTAATTCCACTAATTTCATTTGCGTGAGAACAGAAACAGACCCCCTAGTCTCTTGGTAGAAATTATTTTACAGGGTTGTGATCCAAACCAGAAGGCCAAGCAGGAGTCTACTTCACATGCACAAACCGTCACAGCAGAAGCAATGTGCAAAGTCATTATTTTATGCCTACTTTACATTATTATGCACATTTATGTACATTGTGAGTAGAGAGATGGGGCAGAGGAGAATAACTGCTGAGCAGCCCTCCCTCTTCCACACATGAAAGTTGTCTGGCAGACTGGTTTTATCTCCAGGTATACAAAAGGAAATTAAACCATTAGAAAGGATACCTCAGAGCTGCACACTCCAAGGGGAAGAAATTACTGTAGGCTTGACAGGTTTGTAAGTGAATTACTTATTTATGTAGCTCAATAGATTTAATATTAATCACAGATGAAAGACACAAGTTAAACACGCTTTGCAAACACATGCATTGCCTTCTCATTTACTCAAGAATGGCTCAAGTTAAAATTGCTCCTGGTACAGCCACAGATAACCAAGGTGGGAGAGCTGAAAGGAGGAACAAATGAAAGCAAGCCAAATTGCTTTTAAAAGTTTCAAACAAGCGTGCTGTTTGGAGAGCTATAAAAGACAACACAAAAGAGCCAGCTAAAAATCATGGCTCAAGCTAATTTTATTTTTTTTTGTAAGCAATCATAACTCAATTTCAGCAGCTTTGTGCTTGCATGGAGGCACTGGACAAGCAAAAAAAAGTGGACCTCATCATCATGTGAAATTTCCTATTCCTGTCCCGAGCTGTCATTGGTAAAAGCAGGCAGCAAGAATTCCAGTTGTAAACAGTGATATGCTGCCAATGTTTCAGCACTGGTAGCCCCACATTTTTCCTCTCTGCAGCTGTAATGCAGCTCGTGCGGAAGGGGCTCAGCGGCTGCAGAGGAGAAGGCTGCGGGCCAGCCCTCCATTCATCTGCTTCGCTGGTGAAAAATAAATGGGAGATGCCGTAATTTGGCAAATGGACTTTGAGAGGCACAAGGTCTCGTTTCTGTGCAACTGCTCACAGAAATAGGAGCAAGAAGCCCTTAGACCCTCTTGCACCCACTCCAGCCACACAGCCTAAAGACATCTGCAGGTCTTGCGCCCTCCCGAATCATTCTCGGAGCTCATGGCCCTTGTCTAAACCATCCTTCTGGGAGAGGACACTTGCTTTTTGGGTGGCTGACCATGTGGGTGGCATTGCAGCCTTTCAAGCAAGAAGATACTCCTGCAACGTGGGGTGAAATTCAGCTCACCCCAACCACTGTGGGTGAGACACTGGTGCGGAGCCAAAGGACCTGATGCAGCAGAACAGTCGGTTCCTTTCCAGCACATCTGCCCAAGGAGGCAGCATGTGATTCAGCAGCCAAGCTCCCACTCTCACTTGCAGGACGGCTCCCTCAAATTTAGTGTCAAAAACGCAGGGATTAGGGACTTGCCTGACAGTTTTCCTTGATGCAATTAAAAATGTCTCCAGAATGTGTAACAGGAATCAACTGAGTTTTTAAAGCATCATGCAGACAATGTACATCAGGTTGAAAAATACACCTTGCTTCTGCTATCTCATCACTAAAACAGGCAAAGCATAAAAAGCTCTAGTTAAAGGAAATCAGAAAAAAAGAGCGTTGGAGTGATTTTTGGGCATTGTAACCTCCCTTTGAAATGTGTCTGTGCAGGCATCATCTTGGAGAACCGCTTGAAAATGTTTGTATATTTTTCCCGCTTTATACCCTTAAAAGTACCCCAGTCTTTTTCTCTTTTTTTTTCTTTTTTTTTTTTTTCCCCAGGCTAGTCAATATTGGCATTTAAGCAACCAAAGGATCTCTTCTAAACAATTGGAAAAAAATGTGCTTGTAAAACTGCACAAATACCTATTTCCAAAAATAACCAAAACTGCTGTGGTTTCAAGGGACACAAATGATGCATTTGGAAATAGGGCTAAATGTTTATTTACATGAGAGAGCATGCTAGCTCTGGTCTACTGAGAAAATAATGGGCCTTAAACCCTATACAGCATACAGTCCACTGAATAAAAAGTGGATTATATTTTAAAGAGATCTGTGGTTTACTGTGTTTTGTAAGCAAAACAACTCGCTTTGATGCTGAGCAAAATAATAACTATTTCAGTAATGATTTATTTCTTTTGATTTTAGAACTGTTTTAGGACTTATTTTAATGAGAGGACATGATGAATTGAAGCAAGAGCGAGAGTGAACGTATACTGTGCCCGACAGAAAGTGTCAATCTGAAGGCAGATTGCCAGCTCCTTCACTCCATCTTCTCTGCGTTGCTCAGTCGATGTCGTGAGGCTTTGGTATGGACTCAACCAGCCAGTGGTGGATTTCCTCCAAGGCAGAGGATGCCCCCAGAGGTAAGAAAGCTGCCCTGTACCCCCACCTACCTCCATCCCCCGGCGAAGGAGCCACTGTGAGCGGCGAGAGGCACAGAGATGCAGCCCGAGCAGAGCGAGGTTGTGAAACTTGACTGCTCCAGCAGCCCGCACTAATTTGAGCAGCCCAAAGGTCATGACTATTTATGCAGATAAAAGGTCAATGGCAAGCTGGCATGTGGCTGGAGGCTATCTTGGTACGCGCTTCACCCGCAGCACGGATATGGGCTCCTGATTCACAGTTTGTCTTTCTGCATGAACTTTCAGGCCAAGCTTTGGCTGAAATAAAACATGCTGGGGAAAAAAACCTCTCTGCCATGGGAGTTGACACAGTTAGGAGCCAGATGCAGTTTTTGGAGCTCAGGCTCATCTGTAGCTAAATCAAACCTTTGAATCATTATTTATAAAAGACGGCCAAATTCTGAACTGTTTGCTCAGTGTTTAGTCAGCCCTTGTGTGGAGAAACTGCTCTGAAAGCATGGCTGAGTACAGACAGAGGAAAAAGTGAGTAAGATGCTTAGGATGTGACCTGCTGAAAGAAAGCCTGCGAAACACCCACTGACTTCAACAGAGGTGGGTTCTGCAACTGTCAGTGTGTGGACAAAAATCACTGTAAACAGGCAGGACCTTAGAGCACAAGACTAAATGACATGGTTTGAATTTCCAGAGCAGTTTCAGTCTAGGTGAAACAATTTCTATTTGGGTGAAAAAGGGAAGTAGGTATAGGTATACTATGTTTAGTCTAGTCAGATTCTATACTATATTTGAAATTTTATAGTCGATAAGTGCTGCATCCTTTGCTGCCATTAGAAAATGAAAACATATTTTAACCTTCAGTTCCAGCAGCTGTCTGCCTACCTGCACCAATCTGAAACAAAATGCTTTTCCATTCTGTTGTAAATCAGTCCTGTATGCCCTGCTCCCCAGTAGGAAGCGTGCAAAATATTTTGTGACATTTCATTCCCCCAAAAAAAGGTAATGAGAAAGCATCGTTACACTGATTTGTTTTTCATCACAGAGGTATTTGGCACTATGCCCTAATTAAGATTGCAGCAATAACTTTTACTATAAGCATTGCTTTGCCTCCCTCAGTAATTTTTTAATTGGAGTTAGCTATTATTCTGTTATGTTTTGTTTGCTAATATAGAAAAAAATATGTTAGAATGAAAAACTATGTAGAAAGCCACCAAAACTAACTGCCTTCAGACCTGGAAAAGCATTTTTTTCCTCTAGCCATCTCTTCCCATCAAAACGGAGAATTACCTTGAGCACTGTCTTCCTAGGTCTCCACACAAGGGGAAGTTTAAACAGTGGCTTTAGCATCATTTGCTCGCTTGCATTTTGTCAGGTTTATTAATTTCACTATACTCCTTCACTTCATGTGGGCTTGACTTTGGGTGAACTGAAAGCAACCCATAGCAAAGGTGTAGGCTGGCTGGTGAATAAGCATATTTTGTATGTGTTTTCCCACTGAAAATGGCAACATCCTAGCCACAGTGCATTTGGAGGCTTCTGGCCCACGTGTGGAACTGCAGGGGACCCTTGAAGACTTTCTCTTTCTCTTACAGCACTTCAAAAGAATGACAAAGATGCCTTTGCAGAATCTGAAGAAATCGGAATATGCTCTGTCATTTCCTGGACCTTATACTACCTCCTGTAAGTGTTCTGTTACTATTTTCAGTCTCTGGAAAACAGGACTGTCCCATAGATAACAACTGTGAGATTTCTAATAAGCATATTTCTGTTATCTTGGAGCAATTATAGGAGCTTTCTTTCCTATTAAGTTATGAAACAAAGAAAAAGCAAGATCTTGCTCATAATTAGTGTTGAGAACCTTCTACTCTTGTACTTCAAGAACATGGTTTAGAAAGGGGACCTCCTACTGCCTCTGCCCAAGCTGCTTTCTCATCTCAGACAAAGACCTAGAGCTATGTTTTCCTCATAGGAGTCCAGAAATTACTGCAGGTTTATGGACAGTGTTCCATCAGAAATCCTCATAAAATGGAAGCAATTGTTTATGTCTTTAAATAAAATAAATAAATAAATTATACACAAAGAAAAGACTGTGAGTCTCACTGGCTTTCTACTCTTAATCCTAGTCTAGAGCCTATGATTCAATCCCACATCTTCCTCCAGCCTCTCTCAGTTTTATTCCAGTGAACCTATCTACCTTTTTGGACTTTCCTGCCTTGTTTCATTTTAGTGAATTGTCACAATAGAGTTAAAGACTCAGCTTTAGGTCACCTGAGTCAGCTTTACAACATCAAACCTTGAGTAGGGGAGCTGTGTAATCTCCACAGTAGAGCTCTGTATCCACAAACTGCAAACCTGAATGGCTGCTGGAGTGGGTCTGGCGGTTCGTGCTAAGCACCGCACTGCTAGAGCTGCCTTGCTCTCCACGTCTGAGTTATTTAAATGCTTATTTGAATATGCCTGCATCACCATGGCTTTCAACATGTGAGGAAGAAGTGCAGCTATGGGCACAATCATGTTTATATTGGAGGTTATATCTTCCATACAACATAATCAACAAACTTCTCTTTTCTCCTGACCGCTGCTGCCATCCAGGTGAGGCAAGGGTAGCTGGATGAGCCATCACCCCAATTGCTCCCAGTTCTCACCATTCTGGGTTGTTTGATCCGTGGATGCCCTCAGGAAGTTAGTTAAATGCAAAGTTTTCATACTCGCTATAAGTTGAGAACTTTTTTCGTACCTCAGAAATTCACTTCTAAAATTTGCAATTAATTTCTAATTAGGTTGTTCAAATTATTACTATAATCTACACAGAAACGACATAAAACTTGAGGAGGCAGCTATATTTATACCATTGCACAGCACTCAGTATACATCAGTCCACACAGTCCATTTAAGTATCATTAAAATGATAGAATAAATTGAATTTACACAATATTAAATATACCACATGCAGTAACTCTTAAAATTGCTGGCATGTACAGCTCATCTAAACTTGTAACTCAAATTGCTTTTCTAATTTGTTACTCCAGTCCTGCAACTGTACCATTATATGACTTTATTTCTGTGCGGGGGTTGGAGCGGGGGGGAAGCATAGTGCACAAACATTGACAAATCTATTAAATTACATACCAGAGAAAGAAATTATCACGTTCAAAAGTCTGAGCTGGTAGAGCTATACCGGGCCATTGTGACAGAGAAATGACAGTCAAATCCCATTATTGCTCTGTCAGAGGTGTTGGAGTCGCTGCCCGCGGCTGCAGCCGGTCATTTGATGTATTTCCCTGCCTCTCGTGGTACATGCAGGCTGCAGTGTTAACGAGGCTGCTGGAAAGCAATTCTGGCTACCGAGAGAGCACCCTGCCCTCCATAGACCTGAGAAGCTGCTGGTTTACCTACCCGAGGTTGCTGACAACCTGTTTGTGAGAGGGGTGAATTCCCCCCTCTCCCATTAATTTCACTGGGGGGAGATCACTTAATGCCTTGTAACGCCACTGTAAAGTGTTGGTGTAATTTCACTGGTAGCGTAATTGCAAGTTAACTTGGTGGCTGATCTCTTCAACAGATGGAAGCAGGGTGGGGGTGGTGATGAAACCCACAGGAAATGGGTGCTGCTGGAGGAAAATGCAGATGGAAAAAAGGAGACACATAAGAACAGAGAAAGGGGAGAGAAAAGAGATCAAGGAAACAGGGAAGGGGCATAAGGACCATACGGCACAGAAAGGATGCTCTGAATGACCACCTCTTCTACCTTTAGAGAAAAAGTAACTAAAAAGAGCATGATGAATTTAATAAATTACAGATACCAAATACTTTAATGGACAAACAGTGAAATAAATGGTGTGGCGGTCAGGTTCTCTGGGACCTGAATTTCTTGCACTCAAATTCTTGCTCCGTGCAGACCCACAGGCCATAATTAAAGAGCTTACACTTTATTTACCCTGCGGGCCTCATGGTTCCTATGGCCTTCGTGCTCCTGAGGCGGCCAGTAGCAAACTCCAGGAGCAGGACTCGGGCAGAATATGCAATCTCAGTACAGCCTTTCCATAGATTTTCCATCGAATCTCTCAGGACCTGCTTCACAGAAATTTCTATACCTCATCACAAGTGATTCCTTGGCACCTGAGTAATGCACCCATGAAGCTGGGTGTCATGGTCAGGGCCTTCGTGAGATACTCTGAGGATAAAGGGCGGATGCCAAGGAAAGGGCTTGGTAAATCAGGCCCAGCACCACACGCATGCAGGCGTTTCGTTGCCAAGACCCCAGCGAACGTTTCCACAGGCGATGGTTTTGCACCACACAGACGCACCAGCAGTCTGCTCTGCTCCAGATTTGAGGGTGCGACATGCATGCACCCTGAGCGGTGCTATGCCACTTTTATCCCCAAATCTAGAGCGGGTGATGAATTTTTTTTGGTCAAGAATTTGTCTGCAGTGATTCACGCCTTTGGGACTGCAAAGAAGTTGGGAACGTCAGAGCAATGCTTAAAACTGAACCAAAGGGGGCATGGGGAGGAGGAAAACTGCTTGAAGCCATCTCGATGCCTCACCTATCTGCGTTGAGCACAGCCTGACCACAGGTGGGGATCTGCTCCTATTTCTCATTGCTAAAGGTATGAGAAAGCGTGCATAAAAATAACCCTGGCATTTACGGCTTTCTCTGAAAAGTATTTTATTCATCTAGGTATATATTACACCTTGAAAAACTGCTATCAGAGTCTGGAAAGACAGTTGTTTAGATGTGCTTGATTTGTGCACTACAAATACACATAAGCGGAAAGAAGGCCTAAAAAACCATGTATCACAAAAGAGTAGCTTCAGATTTCAAGGCTGAAGGCCAAATTTTAGTACATGGTGGTGTTTTCTGTATTCCCTATGATCGCAAGGTGAGGTAGAGAGAAAAAGAGGCACTGGGCTTGATGAAGGTATTTCCCACAATTTTAAGAAACCAGGCCTTGTTCTGTTTCTCCTTCTTTGTTCCGGAATTCAGTGGACACAAGATTAGCTCCGAAAAGAGAGCAGGCTTCGGAATTTCAATTAATATTCACAGGGAAAAAGCCAACAGAATTTTTGTGAAGAGTTTGTTCATGCCGGTCCCCTCCCAAGCACATCCTATTTATATGGTCTATAAACCAAAAAGCCTATGAAGAGCAGAGATGAGTGAAACCCCTTCAGCGTGTGGAGTGAGTGCCGTTGCTCTGGCTTGTCTAATAACATTAATGAGTACGTAGGTATAAAATACTATTTTTTTTCTAAGTACTGCATAGATATCAACTAAATAGTTATTGCAATAGATATGGAAGTAGGTAATTTTGATTGTAATGTGACTGGTAATTTGTTTTCAAACTTAGATCAGAAAACTCAGACTTGGGTCCCTGAAGTTTAGTAACGTATTTACGGTCACAAAATAAGGACTGTGCTTTTCAGGGATGCCTTCACTGAAATCGGAAGACACTGCAGCAATCTGTTGATCTTAAGTATGCTATATGCCTTTGAAAATATATTTGCAAGTTTGAAAATTGCATCTGAAGTAATTTGCCTGACTGCATCTTAGAGAAAACCTTGTTAAGAACTGAGATTTTTGTCTCAGAATTGCTGGCCATCTGTACTTCTCGGGCACAGGACCAGGGTGTATGTGGTTTGTGATAGGGGAATCTGTCCTTTTACACAAAGCTACCAGCGATGAAGCATCTCTGACTTGCACAGTGCGGTGGGAATCTTTCTGGACTCTGCTGGATGCAGCAGTTTCATTTAGTAACTCTGTGGGTGAGGCATTCTGGAGCACAGGGAGCTAAAAGCTTTAAATGTTCTGGCAAGGTGCTCTCCGGGATGCGTTTCTCAGGTGCACCTGGGTGAGGTCTGAGGGTAAGGCACCAGGAGAGGCTGCAGCCAGGGCTGGGCCGCGGCCCCACTTCGAGGCCTACCCCGCGGGGGCTGTTCCTGCCGGGCCTTCCTCCCCGCCC
>NW_010193979.1:0-8928 GCF_000695765.1 Mesitornis unicolor | reverse complement strand
CTTTGTTCTGCTCTCCTTCCCTGTACTCTGGGATGTTGCCATGGTAAATAAAAACCTACTTGGGCAGCATAGTTTAGTTCAGACAAACTTCTTGCAGGGTTCTGTTACACCACTGCTAAAGATTATAGGACAGATTTGCCTGTTGCTGTGCGTAACCTTGAAGATTGATTGATTTTTTGGGGAGAGAGTAGAGGAGGAAGCACTTGAGGCAGGTAGCTTCAGTCATCTGTTGGAAATTCATGATAAGAAACCATTAGAGATTGCAGTGCAACTATTGTTTTGAAAAACGTGTTATTCAATATTGAACTAAATTTCAGTATAGTAAGTTTTTGTCATATGCTGCCTGTATTAAGCAGTTTATCTCTAGATGCATATTTTATCTATTATGCAATTGTACTTGCTCTGTTCTTTGTCTTCTAAAAGTAAATAAAATCTTAGCCCCTGCTAGAAGAGGGACTGTGACTGACACCAAAGCCCATTTGACAGCTGTATGTAAATACAAAATGGTCTGGTTGCACAGTAGGTTTCAGACATTAGTTTTGCTTGATTACAACTTGAAAGATCTGTTATTTAAGAAATAGTGCCTTCAGTATTTTGTTTAGCAAATAAACAGATGTAGTTGTAAATCAAACTTCTGAGTGCCAGATAAAGGAGCCTGCTGGCATCTCATTCAGATTGTGAAACAATGCTCTGAAGTATTTAAATGCTTAAGAGTTAGCCATCACAGGTAAAGAAAGTATAATTTCATGGAAAACTGCAAATGCTTTTGAATGCTTTTTACTTGTGTTGTAGTTGAATTGTCCTGCTGCTTTCTCATGTGAAAATGCTTTGAAAATTCTGTGTATGTGTGCATTGCAGTTGATTTAGAGAATATTTTTAGTACACAGTTTTAAATCCACAGTTGGCTGACCTTTTGTTGGCAGCAGAAAAAAGGTCTTCACCTGTGTTAAAATGAGAGAGAGGTCTATTGTTGTAGTTTAGATTTCATGCTGGTTGGCATGAGGCTTTTTGAAAAGTCTGTGATAGTCCAAACAAACTGAAAGTGCTACCCAAAACAATACGTTAGCGTTTTGCCATGTTAAATTTCGGTTTAGCTGTGTAAGGTTATTCTCGTATGATAAGAAAGGTAAGAATCAAAGCTGTTCCATGTTCAGAAGCTTGTGGTACAAGTTTATTTGCTGTATTTATGACTGGCCTTGCATAGGGTTTCAAAATTTAGTGCAGCTTTCAAACTAAGCTTTCTCAGTGAGCTGTGAAATTGATGGTTGCTTTTTAAAATGCGCCCACTGCAGTATTTTTAAACTCCTCAAATGCTCACTGTGAACATGCTGTATATCACAATTAAATGTTATTTCAGTGAACTCTTTGGCTCTGACTTGTTTCATCTCAAGGTACTATCAGTGGGGAAGAGGAAAAAATGTCTTCAGAGTTGCAGTTCAAGTATTGTTGTGTTTGTTGCTAAGGCTTATTTTCTTTCAGAGAGCTGCTCTGTTAATTACAATAAAAATATTTCACATTATAGAATATCTCCTAAGACTGGCATCTTCATTTGTGTTATCTTTCAAAGGCTTGCTGTGTGACCTCCTGTGGTCTGACCCAGACAAAGATGTGCAAGGTTGGGGTGAAAATGATCGTGGTGTCTCTTTCACTTTTGGTGCTGATGTGGTCAGTAAATTTCTGAATCGTCACGATCTGGATTTGATCTGTCGAGCTCACCAGGTATGAATTATGCTGCTGTTGCTTCTTAAAACCTCTCCTCCTAGACTTTCTGCCTCTTTGGTGCTGCCTATCAGCAGGTTATACATTAAACTTTGCATTATGTTACTTTTAGGGGAAAAAATATTTTCCTAATAAAGAGACTATAAGGGTGTGTCCTTGTGTCCTTCTATTAACTTGTGCTGAACTGAGTGTCTAATGTCAGTAACGTAAAATACTAATGCTAAATTTACCCACTGATCTTTCTTTTGTATTGCCTGTTTACTGTTAAACTGCTGTATATTAACTTTAAAGGTTAAGTGTCCAGGTTTAAAGTGGCGAAGTGACTTGAATTTGAGGTTCACTCTGAAGCTTCAGAGTTCTTCCATTTCAGTAGTAGTCCATTCTCTGATAGTTGTGGCTTAAACTATCTCTGCTTCACTTCACGGAAGTTTTAATTTAATTTTGAGTGTTTCTACAAACAAGTCTGTGCATAAGCTTTCACTGTTGCCTTTGTTTTGGGTCAGCTATCTAGAGTACTTTGTCATAGATGGTTTGGCGTACTGAAATGTGCACAAATCTTCAAGTATGCTTTTTTTACAGTTCTTGTTAAGTTACTTTAAGCAAGTGTCCTAGTTAGGTGGACATGAGGTTTCAGTGTCCTGTTTAACATTTCAGTTACATTATTTAGTCAATTTTAAAAGCTTTCTCCTGCTGTGAAACAAAAATAGGCTTTTTATTCTGTCACTGTTAAGCTTGGCTATACTATCTAAACATTTGAATATTTCTCCTTGCAATTTAATTACTGTAACACTAGAGGTTAGTCAGTGTGTGGAATGGATATTAAGATTTCTTAACTGCTGATCAAGATTGCTACCAGTTTCCTGTATTTGTGTAGTCACTTCAGCTTTTATAAAAGAATCAGAATATTTTGAATGAAAAAGACCTTTAAGGTTGAGTCCAGCCTTAACCTGTCCACTGCTAAACTGTCTCTAAGCATCTCATCTACCTGTCTTTTAAATGCCTCCAGGGATGGTGACTTGACCACTTTCCTGGGCAGCCCATTCCAATACCTAATACCCCTTTCAGTGAAGAAATTTTCAAGTAGTATGACATCTTTTAAAAGACCATGGTAATTGTACCAAAGTGAGCAGTTGGTGCACTAGTTTCACTACATTATAGTGCGAAGTTTCCGTTTTGGGGAAGAGGGAACATCCTTAGCTGATGCATCATGCTACTTGCACTATTTTAAAAGTGAATTATGCTCTTAGAGAAAATACAGCAGGATCATTTTAACTTTTAGAGCATCAAAATTATAAAAAAGCCTTAAACTTAATGTTTGTGCAATCAACATCAGTGTAAGTGAAACTTAATGGCTATAGTTGCAATGAAGATTGTATCTGGATCTTGTGCAGTCCAAACTAATAGGTCAAACATCCAAATTCTGTGTATCATCCATGAAATGCTGGGAATCCTTATACTGGCAATGCATACTCAGACTTAAAGTATGAAAATATTGAACTGTCAAGTTGATGCATACTGAACATCAGAAGTGTCAGACAGGTTAAGCTACCTGATTTCACATTCAGTGTCCAGAGCAGACAAAATGACTGAACCTGTCCTGTCTGAAGACATAAAATACCTTTTTGATGAACTCTTGTCATCTCTTTAATATAGGTCCTGCCTGCCTTAAGACTGGCTTTTTTCTTCAAAATTTTTCTTTTTTTAAAGTGAGCTGTATTGATTTCTCTGGTGTTGACAGGTGGTTGAAGATGGCTATGAATTCTTTGCTAAACGGCAGTTGGTCACCCTATTCTCGGCTCCAAATTATTGTGGAGAATTTGACAATGCAGGGGGCATGATGAGTGTGGATGAAACTCTAATGTGCTCCTTTCAGGTATGATCTATCTGTACATTGAATATTACTTAGGTGTTGGGCTATATGGACTGAGTTAGTCTGCTTGTTGATGTGTGTATGGTTAGTCTAGGCTAATGCACCTGAGCCACAGAAAAGGCCACACAGGAGGCTGGTGTTTGTGGACAATTAGAGCTGCAAACCAACTGTTCTCCAGAGAACTATGTGAGATTTGCTGTATAAGTAATTCTCTCTATACAGGTGCTTATTTCAAAGTTGATTCTTAGTCATACCTAGTTATCAGAGTACCTAGTTACGCAGACTGATGGACTGTTGGGACCCTTTTAGTGTAGTTACTCTGATCAGATTTTAATCCTTGTTCTTTCTTGGACATGTTTTCAGCCCCTTTTCTTTCCCCTTCCCACCCCAGCATAGTAGCAGAACTAGAAGGATTTAGAAGTAGTATTACTGTTGTACGGAAGATTAAGAAACTTGTAGGATTTTGATGTGATTCCATCCACCCTCACCCCTCTTGTTCCTGATGAATGAGATTTCATGTTGGCTTAACAGTATTGGAAATGTTCTTAGCTGTCACTGACTCAAAAGAACTTCTTTATTTTCTCTAAGATATTGAAACCATCTGAAAAGAAAGCCAAGTACCAGTATGGTGGACTGAATTCTGGGCGTCCAGTCACTCCACCTCGCACAGCTAATCCACCGAAGAAGAGGTGAAGAAAGGAATAATGTAGAAACACCATCAGATCTGTCAAGGACAAAACTCCATATTACAGTATATAATAAGTGTGCACTGTAAAACCATCCAGCCATTTGACACCCTTTATGATGTCACACGTTTAACTTAAAGAGACGGGTAAAGGATCTTTATTAATTTTTTCTAGTAGAAAGGTGTGCGACACTGTATTGTAACAAGTATAGCTCCAAGTTCTAATATCCAGCATAGAGTAAAAAAAGTATTAGGAAAAAACTATTGCAAATACATATTCACATTTACCACGGTTTTTAAAGTTGACCAACATCCCAGTTAAAACTTGATGTAATAGTTAAACCAGGTGAGAGCATGATGTTCCATTTGTGTAATGTGGTCTTATTGTTGCTTGATTGCTTTTACTTTGGTTATTTTGTAGCTAGAATTATGCGAATATGGTATCTAGTCTTATTTCCCGGCTCTCTTTGAAATTGAAATAAGGAAGGGGCTTTTTAGAAGAGCCATTGGTCTCTTATCCTTCCCCTAACCCCCTGTTTTTCATAATAATGTCGCCCAAATGTGTGCCCTATTACAATGCAAAGTTTATAGTATGGTAGTGATTAAAAGGTAAACTAAGTCCAAGATGCCAAGACTGGACAGCTTGACAGCCAACATAAATTGAGACAGAAGAACCTATCTTGACTTTTTAACTTAAACTGCCACACATTGAATTTGTGCACTACACTATTTTAAATTATTGACATTACACTGTGCTATGGCACTTCATTTAATTTAGCTAGGACAAAAATGGTATTGCCTATTAGTGGGTAACTTGATTATGTGGTACCTTGGCTTTAGTTTTATTAGCATGAAATACCTTTGGCATGCATAGCTTCCAGGTAACTCCCTACCTGCATCAAAATTCATCTTGCATAGTTCCACAGAACATGAAGATCCTTATTTGCTAAGCCTTTGAAAGCTGACATTCTTTTTCATAAGAGGGTGTGTTTAAATGGAGGTTCATCAATGGGACAGTAGGCTGGCAATGAGTGGTGGGCTGAAAATGCTGAATGAATGTCCAACATGATTGTAAGGCTTATGTCACTAAAGATTATATCCTTTGGATTTTCATGATCAAATTTCATATACTATTGTATAGACTTCTGCTTTGTAGTGTACTATAGTAGCAATAATTTCTGTACATGATCAAGAGTTATGCAGTATTTCTTTTCAGTTCTCTCCTTTCTTAAGAGTTAACATTGGCAAATGGCAAGATACAGAGAAAATACACAATTTATAGTAGGATAAATGAAAGGCACAGATCTGCGATGCTTTAGGATGCAATACTTACTGGATATAACTACAAAAGCTTTTATTGAATATTTTAAAAATTTGTAAGAATCTTTGGGGGAAGGCTTCAGATTTATACCATTCTAAATGTGCATCAGTAGATGTAAAACTCTTGACTTCAGTATCGTCTTTGAAAAATGTTCAATTGAGGATTCTGGTAACTTACATTTTATGAACTGGCACATTATATAATGCAAGAGAGATATTGATTTCTGACACAGTGAGCAAGTTCTTTGAAATGGATTTAAGTCTCTTTTCTAATTTCATTTTGTTTTAAATGCATATTTTAAATGTAGGTTTTTTCATTTAGTAAAAGTTGTCTAATTCATTTGAATGAAGTCTGACTGGTTATTTTAACATACCTTACTGTTACTCAGTAAGCGTGGAGTTTGTTGTTTTTAAACAAACAAAAACAAAAGAAAGAAACCAACCTGACAGCTTATATATGTTACTGATTTATATTGGGTTGGTCTGTGGTTTTGAACAACGGCTTGATTTATCCCACCTTGAAGCAAGCACCAGAATTTCAGTACATACCATAAAATGTATAAGTAGATTTCTTCTGATATTTCTCAAAGACACTTGTTCTTAAAAGTCGGTGATGAGAGCTGTGTGATAGTAACTACAGTTTGTGACAAGGTAATTTAAGATATCTATTCTGTAAGCCTTGACAAGGTAACTTCCTGCTCCAATTCATTGCTTACTTGAAGCTTAGTTTTACAAGTTTTGAAAATGTGGGGCTTTACCAAGTGCCAGCCTCTATTATAGGAAGCATCATGTTACCATAGATTAACACTTTTCCATTTTTTTTCTTAGTTTCTGGAACAATGTCTTCTGTATCATGAAATGTCCAGGTGTAAAGCTGTATGTTATGTGAGTATCTAACATGCTCGCTTGTATTACAGATGCAATGTCAAAAGGAAAATAAAGTCTTCAGGCCTTCTTATACATCCTAAAGAAATAGGAAATTTGTAGTTTATTTTATGGCACATGGTGGTGGTGTTCTGAAGAACTGCTATTTTTGTACAGCAGCAATCACTTGCAAAGGATTTGAGTGCTGTTTTGACTTCTGGGGAGTTGGGATGTCTGCTAATGTTCTTTCATCATCCTATGATGGGGGAAAAAAAAATACATTAATTACCTTACCCCTACAGATACAGCTGTTCCATAGAAGAAGAAAGTCAGAAGCATCAGAAACATAACATAACTGGCCATACCACTTCAGCTTATGTTTACAATGTTAATATGGATCTTTAGTATTTTTACTACTGTCCATTCTGGAAGAGGTAGAAAAGAGAACCTGAATCTGATTATACTCAGATAAAATTAACTCTTTCTTCTATGGAAATTGCTAGTAGTCTAATTGCTAATGAGCTTTTTCTACATAAACATCTTGTCCATATATAAGCCTAAAATGTTGCTAAATAGCACAGTGTTAATGTGCTGGAAAGTAACAGGAGGATTCTCAAATGAGCTGTTAAGAGGTGTATAAAACATTACACCATTTGAGGGATATTTTTGCATGTTCTTTTCCCCACACCCTTTTATCTGACAGTAATATCCATTCCTGATTTCACAGTGGAGTACAACATGGCACACAACCTCTTATCTTGTTCCTTTTTTTGATTGATGGGCATTGTGTGATTCCCAAGCACTAACGAAATACCTGCTTTAATCCAATTTAAAATATCGCTGCAAGGAGTGCTTCTTTGGTCTCTTTTGTGTTGATTGATATGAGATTCTTCTTTTAAATCACTTTTTTGTATGCTTCATAATGATCAGTGTCTCCTATGCATGGAATATACATAATCACTGCTTTAAAGGAGGA
The DNA here is from genome assembly GCF_000695765.1 of Mesitornis unicolor. Taxonomy (NCBI): domain Eukaryota; kingdom Metazoa; phylum Chordata; class Aves; order Mesitornithiformes; family Mesitornithidae; genus Mesitornis; species Mesitornis unicolor. The sequence goes on along the minus strand of NW_010193979.1, from coordinate 1,494 downwards.
AAAAATGTTTCATATAGTTACAGTTTTTTTGTGTTGCTCTAATATCTTGAACATTATTTTTGTTTAGGTAGTGTTGTTTGTACTGATTTGATATGTTCCCAAAAAATGCTGTAGAAATAGATTCACTGAAAACAGTGTAATGACTCATATACTAGTGGATTTTATTCACTTGGCTATGTCTGGACATTTAGAAGTACTTGTGGCCATTAAAGTCTGAACGGCCTTTTTATCCTCTTCTTGCTTCTAATATGGTGTGATGTAGCAGCAGAGCACTTGCACTTAATGTCACTGAGCTTCACAATCCTGTCATGAAGATGGTTTGCATTTGTACTGTGTCTCTGAGGGAAGAGTTAATAGGTACATATGACATGGTCTGTAGTATCCCAGTGTGTTGCTGTGTATTTACTTGCCTGGCAAACTCTGATGGAAGTCCTTTAGATCCATGAAAGGAAGTTGTTTCTATTATTGACAGCCTACATCCCTGTTCTAAGGTTGTGCGAAGACAGAGATCCTTTCTGCTGTGTTTCTGCCAAAAGATGATAGGAGTTGACAAACTGCGAAGTATCTTTTATATGAAGAAGTGTTCTTATCTGTGGCTTATCTTTTGATAAGCCCAAGAGGATGTTACCATTGTACTGTGGAAGCTGTCAGATTAAATTACTGGAGCTGTATGTCATTAGTTTGGGGTCAGAAAACACATTTTTTTGCTCTGTAGTAATATAAAAGGAAATGTAAAAGACACTACTGCTATTGAATATGGTTGAACTGAAGGTGACGTGAAAGTAACTGTTTTGGATAGCTGGAATTTTCAGAGTATGTAGGTGACAAATGCAAATACCCTTTGTGTGGCCTTTGCAAAGCTCAAGAGTTAACAGAAAAGGGTACCTGCTTTGCAGAATCTCATGTAGATAATAGTTGTAAAAACATACCTTGCAATTGGGTGTTGAATTTCTTCCTGCAGACTGTCAATGTCAATGGCTGGTGTTTCTGGAACTTTGCTTGCTGTCAGGTCTGTTGGAGATGAAAACACTCTATACAAACCTGATAGGTAACATTACAGCTTAGTACAGAGCAGAGGCAAAGTGATACTGTCAATATTATATTGCTTTTGAACTTGTTTGAGTTGTAACTTGACCCATGATTGGCATCTATCTGCTTTGTAATGTTCATAGGTTAAATGTGGATATGTGGCTCCAGATGAACTGGTGAAAAAGCAAGGATGAGAGAATGTCTCCTTATGCTGGAGCAGGGATGACTCCAGCACAGTCAAATATTTGTGTCTCTGAGTTCACATGGGCTAATAATACACTTTAGAAAGCAGTGTATTTTTTAATACAAAACAGAGTTACGATGAAGTTCATGTTTTGGTGTGTATTTAAATTCCAATTTTCATGTGTCCATGAAGAGCCCTGGACTATCATAAGAATTGTACCCCAAGCACATTGTCATTCTTGTCAATAAAAAGGAACTCAACGGATGTGTTCCCCAGGGCTC